>NW_023995468.1:7500-111333 GCF_015586225.1 Lucilia sericata | reverse complement strand
AATGTTTGTTAATTGTCTTTTTCGACACAATTGCTTACTCAGTTCCAATTAAAAGAAAAAATAACTTTACTGCGTAACATGAAATGAAGACGAAAAACTAAAAATATTACAAAATTTTTTTTTTATTTTGCTATATTTTCTTTAGTATTCCAAACCCTTTTTAAATTGGAAGTAAAGGAGGATGAAGAAATCTACTCATATAAGCCCAATAAAAGATAACATAAACATACGTTTATTCATGACAATGCAAAAATTTTAAATAGGAAAATAAACAGGAAATAAAGAAGTAATAAATATGCATATATGAGAATTAAAAGAAATATTAGAAAGAGGAAGGAATGTGAGGAGAGAGAGAGACAAGTTAGAGTACTATGTTAGTCAACATCGAATGTTTAAATACCCTTCGTTGAAATTAGACTAATTTAAAGATACGTTTTTTATCTATTTAAGCCTAGTCTATAGAAGACTCTATGGACTTGTCTATTAAATAATCTATAGTCAGAAGACTAAATATGCATATATGAGAATTAAAAGAAATATTAGAAAGAGGAAGGAATGTGAGGAGAGAGAGAGACAAGTTAGAGTACTATGTTAGTCAACATCGAATGTTAAATACCCTTCGTTGAAATTAGACTAATTTAAAGATACATTATTTATCTATTTAAGCCTAGTCTATAGAAGACTCTATGGACTTGTCTATTAAATAATCTATAGTCAGAAGACTATTTCATAAACTAATCCATAGATAAACCTAGTGAATATTATTTAGACTAACCTTCTTATTCACAAACAAAATTTTATTTTATAAACGATTATAAATTAGATTTTGTATGGAAACTTTGTTTTATAAACCTTTTATAAAATAAAAATTTTGTTTGTGAATAAGGGGGTAATAGAATAGTCTATAGGCTAGGCAATAGATTATTCCATATTCTAGTTCATGGACTAGTTAATAGGTACTAGTACTAGTTAACAGACTAGCCATCATAATCAATAGAGTAGGCAATTGGTTAGTTCATAGACTAATCAATAGACTTGTCCATAGAGTAGTCAATAGACAAGTTTACAGAGTAAACTACAGAATAGTTAATACACTAGTCCAGAAGACAATTGGCTAGTCTATGGACTAGTCAACAGACAAATCCCTAGATAATGCTATGAACTGATATATGGACTTGTGTATTCACAAGTTTAAGAGTTAATCTATTTTTAGTTAGTTCATATAATATCCCAAATAACCTTTAATCCCCTAAGCACCTAGCTTCACAAAATCTAGTAATGTCATTTAATAATCTAAAATAAAATTTTACTCCAATAACAATTTTAATTTAATTATCTCAACATAATAAACCCTGCCACAATTTAAATACAAAACCAACACAATTTAATAACCTTTATTTAGTGGTTTTTATATATAAATAGTTTTATTTTTAGAAAAATATAGCAACAGATTTTTTTCCACCAAATTGTGTTCTGCAAATATTGTATGAGCTTTGAAATTTCATGATAATGAAATTATAATTATAATAAAATAATAATACTTACTATTATTTGTATTTAACAAACAAAAATTCAAATAAAATGAAAAAGTCAGGAAAATGTCAACTAAAAATCATTAAAGTACCTACTTCACCAAAAAAAGTAGTAGTGAGTACAACTAAAGTTATACTCAAAGTCAGAAATGCATACAAAATCCGTTTTTAACAATGGCTTTTCAGTTTTAACTAGTACCTATAGCAAAAAACTCACAGTTTTTGTTGTTGTTTTCTTTAAACAAAAAAGAGTAATACTATAGAAATATAAAAAACCCTTAAGCAATTGTTTCGTTGTTGAAAGTGTTTTTTTTTTACTTTTTGTTTGAAAATTTTTTCCTACATTTACCATAAGTAGATTGCGTACTAATACAAAAAAAACAGCACAACAAAAACTCAAACTGGAAGGAATTCTATGATTAAACGAAGAAAAATATACATTCTAGCAAAAGCAGAAAAACTACTTAAATGAAAAAAGGATTTTTATACTGTATTTAAAAACTTCAAGTTGCAGGTCTTGTGGAAAGGTAGTTGTTGAGTATATATGTATGTATGTATATAATATAAAAAATTTAAACAACGAGCTATAAAAAAATAGTGGAAGTTAAATAAGTTTTTACCTCTGTTTTCTTTTCATCTCTGTTTTTGTTTAAGTTTATGTCAGTGAGCCTACAACACATGTGTGTCTGCCTAACAGTATGCAATGTTTAAGTGTGTATAATTGTCAAGAACTTCATATGTAGTAGAGCAATATAGTGATGTGAATTTACTCATTCGTATTTAAATACTGTGGTAGTATTCATGCAGTTCTTGAAAATATATTTTTATTTACAACTGAACTTGATATGGTCCTCATTTTGTTAAAATGTTGTCTGTCTATAATCTTAATTACGCTTCAATTGCAGGAGTTTATTTTGGCTATACAAAATAGCAATTATACTTACGTATTTGATTTCTGTGTTGATCTAATTGCAGGTCTATATATAGACTAATAAATCTTTAATAGTAGATCGTATTAAGTGTGAGCTAAGTTTTTATCATTGGTTTTTATATAGCTCCCATTAAACTCTATTGTAGATCTGTATATAGTCCAAATTAAACTTTGTTCGTTAATCTAATTAAGCTTCAATCATGGGTTTATATATCGCTATCCCAAATAGCTTATATAGTCTGTATATAGTACCAAGTCTAGCTTAAATCTAGCTTTAGTTGATATGTATTTAGTCTCAAATTATCTTCAATATTAGATCTCCATTTAGGCTCAAATAAATTTCAATCGTGGGTCTATATAGTCCCAAGTCTAGATTTAATTGCTATGTATGTATTTAGTCTTAAAATTATCTTCAAACATAAATCACCATTTAGTCTCAACTAAACTTCAATTGTGGGTCTATATATAGTTTTAAACTTAGCTTAAGTAATGCTTTAATTGAAGGCTCAATCTTGTTTAAATATAAGATATATAGCAAATAGCACAAATCTTCCTCATCTAAAGTTGCACTGATATTGTCTTTTGAAAAATCTGAAAATAAACAACATAATATGAAACCAAGCTTATGAACGGCAACATTATCTATGTTAAAATTAAATTAAAATTTTGGTTTTTCTTTTTTGTTCACATCTTTTACCATTTTTTTTGCTGGACAACAATTCATATACACATATTGTTGTAGTTTTTCGCATTGCTTTTCTAAGGATAATTGCGTGCTCGTTTCTGTTGTTTTAAATATTTTTTCCACATTTTACTTCTCTTAATTTAGACATTAATTTTGTGAACATTTTTGTTAAATTAAGCTCAGCAGGATTCTACGATTTTATACATGAATGTGTATTTCTTTGTGGAAACATGGAAAGTGCAAACTCATAAACTCAGAAGAATAGAGCATAATATATCAGAAATTTCTAGATGCAGAAAATAACCAAAATTGACTAATTAATGTAACCAGATAAAATGTATGTGTTTTACTGTGTTTATTTAATTACTTACAAGAGAAAATGTTGTTTTCAGGACCGTGGACAGAATAATTACACACGTTAGATGGATAATTTTACATAAATATAGATCTTATAATACTAAAGCTATAGGATAATCCCCCAGACTAAATTTTATATAAATATTTGTAAGCATTAGTCCTTTACGGGAACCCATTTCGTAACTTTCTTCCCGATGGTAACTAATATTTAAATAAAAATTGGTAAAAACAACAAAAAAATTTGTAAATCTAACAAAAATGGAAAGTTTTCATAAAATATTTTATTTTTATTTTATTCACTTCTATTGAAAATTCAACTAAATAATAAACTTTAAATACTTAACAAGTAATAAAAACAACTGCCACCGCAATAAAATACAAAACTGTTATTGCATGAATCTTGATTTTGTCTGCAAAAATTCAAGTTTTCATTTTTGCCAAAGGAAACGGAAGTTGGTTTGTTGGTTTTAAGACACGTACACAAGAATACAAAAAAAAACAACAGCTTAAGTAAAACGGCTAAACCAACTAAGAGTCAAGAGCAGTACATATTTGAAAAATAAATAAAAAGTTGGGAAGAAATTTGTTCGAAAACAATTACATTTTCAATTTCTTTCACATTTAAATCTACTACTTCTGAACATATTGTCTTTAAGGCAAACTAAAACAGATTTTTTTCCCATTTTCTTTAAGGAATCTTTTTCTTACACGTTTTTTTAATCGATTTTCTTTTATTATTTTCAACGAAAATTTAGGTGTTTTAAAACAATTTTCAACATACTTACACGCCATGTCTTAATTTAGACAGAATTTCCAGACAACATCTTCGTGTTCAAACTTGGGGTTTTGCTTATTTTTATAACATTGTTGTAGGTTGAAGTTTTAAAGATTGAAATGAATTGTTAGCAAACGGCAACGTGACTGGGTGTTTTAGTTTTTTTTATTAAAAAATAAATATTTTATTTTTTTTGTCTCAACAAAAGGAAACAACAGGAAAAGTAATCATATTTTTTAATCTTAGCAACATGTTTCGATTGCTATATAGAATGGGAAGTCAATCAACCGATGAATAATTGATACTAATAGCTTGTTCAGTTCTAGTCAGTTCTAGTTCAGTTCTAGTCAGTTCTGTACAGTCCTAGTTCAGTTCTAGTTCAGTTCTAGTTCAGTTCTAGTATCAGTTCTAGTTCAGTTCAAGTCAGTTCTAGTTCAGTTCTAGTTCAGTTCTAGTCAGTTCTCGTAGTTCGAGTTCGTTCTAGTTCAGTTCTAGTTCAGTTCTAGTTCAGTTCTAGTTAGTTCTAGTTTCAGTTCTAGTTCAGTTCTAGTTCAGTTCTAGTTCAGTTCTAGTTCAGTTCTAGTTCAGTTCTAGTTCAGTTCTAGTTCAGTTCTAGTTCAGTTCTAGTTCAGTTCTAGTTTCAGTTCTAGTTCAGTTCTAGTTCTATTCAGTTCTAGTTCAGTTCTAGTTCAGTTCTAGTTCAGTTCTAGTTCAGTTCTAGTTCACTTCTAGTTCAGTTCTAGTTCAGTTCTAGTTCAGTTCTAGTTCAGTTCTAGTTCAGTTCTAGTTCAGTTCTAGTTCAGTTCTAGTTCAGTTCTAGTTCAGTTCTAGTTCAGTTCTAGTTCAGTTCTATGTTCAGTTCTAGTTCAGTTCTAGTTCAGTTCTAGTTCAGTTCTAGCTCAGTTCTAGTTCAGTTCTAGTTCAGTTCTAGTTCAGTTCTAGTTTTAAAATTGGTTGTAAAATTGTTTGGAATCGCTGTATACATAAAATGTTACTTTTAGTCGCACATACATATGTATGAAGTTGCCAATTTTAATGTGTAGTGCATTTGAATGTTTACCATTAAATGTGTGTGTAGTCTAAGTACATATGTACAAGTAGTACAAAATTTATATTGAAGTTGCTTCCAATTTCCCAATGTTGTTAAGTATTTGCATACTTTTTGTCAAAATGTTGCTTTCAGCAATATTAAATTTGTTGAAAAACGTGGAAATTAACATATTCACAAAATATTGGTAGTTTTGTGCAGACATAAGTAAGTATGAAACTGTTATTGAACTTGTTCGCCATTATATAGATACCATGAGCTAAAAAATAAAATAAGTTTGAAAAAATACAAAATATTTAAATAGGTAATGAATGTTGACATTTTTTCTTAGATATTTAAAAGGGCTGTTGTTAAAGGTAAATAAATTTAATAAAATAAAGTAAATAAAAATAGATAAAGTTAAATAAAAACCAAGGAATTAAAAAAAATAAAATTAGTTAAACCAATGAAGAATTTAATTTTATAGCACGTCTTGCAATCAATTTTTTTCTAAAATATAAACAAAAACTCTTAAAATCCACCTCGGCGTATAAGTGATAATGAATTCAATACAAACTGTAAAATATTATTCATACGGCTAGATGTACGTTTGCTCTCGCTCTTTCTCTTCATGTTTGAAATACATAGATTTAAGCGATAAAGTTGCTTGAATCTAGTTCTACTATCGTGATCTCAAATTCAATAAGTCAAAAGTTAAAGTTCAATTTATATAAATTTATATGAAAATATAAAAGTATTTTTGAACTCTTTATTTCATAAAAGAATGAATACATTTAAAAGATTTAATAACCTTCATATATGACCTCATTTTTAATTCCTTTGTTCTTAATATTTATTGTTTAAGAAATAAAAATTACACTTTTTTTTGTATTTTTATACAAAGTCTGAGAAAATTTGTAACAATAAATATTTTTCATAAAACAAGCACATAGATATTAAAAGCATAAAAAGGAAAGCAAATATTATGTATAATAAACAAATTTAATAATGATGACTTGTATCCACCTTAAGTAAAGGCGTCATCAAGAGATTAATAGCATAATGTACAATGACTTATACTTAAGGGTAAATCTAAACGCAGATTTTCATAAACGGTTTTTTTGTTAAAGTATCAACAAAGGAAAAGGTTAGTTTTAATAACACGAGCAAGGAAAGGGTAGACTCTTGACAAGTGTAATATAAAAAGGTTGAAAGAAACACAAGTAACCTGGACCAAACACCGACACGCTCTTTTTATTTCGATATACTATAGGTATTGAAAAGACATACTATCTACATTTCAACAAATTAAATTAAAATTAATTTATTTTTAAATATATTTAATTTTAGTATTAAAGTATGTTTGACCTGAAATATTTTATTCAGATTTATACTTCGACAAATATTTCTTAAAATTTATGTAAATTTATGCCAACATTCCACCAAAAACTTTTAAGTGTCCTAGAGGTTTCGGTAATGTTGTAAATTGTTCCTGTTTGTCTGTTGTTTATTTCTGAGATTTTTTTTCAAAATTAAATGTATGCTTTTATTTGCAGATTTTTCATTTTAAAATCTTTAAACTTATATTTACCTTTTGCTGTGTTTTATTTGATATTTATGAAATTTTTGTTGTTCTTTTTGTTTATTTGCTTTTGTAAATAAACAGTTAGCACAATTTACAAGTGTAAATATAAATAAAAATACGTTTATATGATTTTTTCATTGGAAAAACTTAACAACAGCATTAACAACAATAAAACACGTAAAATATTTAACACCCCATGAACTATGAAATAAATTATAAAGGAACAGGTGAATAGTAAAAAAAGAAAATAAACAATTTTATTTACACTTACGCTGTGAACATTTAATGTTTCTTTAAGGCTATTGTGTAGTTCTATGGTTAGTGGAGTAACTGTTTTAGTTACCTACCTAAGATATTTAATTTAATCAACAGAAAGTTCAGCATATTGATGAAAATTAAATTTTGGAAAGTGCTAAATGTTGGTATGTTTTCTTAAATTTGGGAATATTTAATGCATTTGGAAATTCAGCCACTACAGAAGTTAAAATATAAAAAAAATATAAAAGTCATTGGCGTATACGTTATAATGAATTCAAAACAAAATGTAAAATATTACTCATACGCTTAATTCTAAAACCACATCTTGATTCAAGAACACTAAAGCTATCATAATCATGCGCTAAAATACAAAGGAGTAAAAAAATATTTTATATGAATATCAATCGAAGGGACATTTTGCTACTTTTTTATTCATCGAATTAAATTTTTATGTATTTGCTATTAGCCTATGAAACCTAAATGTAATAAAATTGAACATGCTGAGTAAATGGGAATCTAGTTAGTTAGTTAGTTAGTTAGTTAGTTAGTTAGTTAGTTAGTTAGTTAGTTAGTTAGTTAGTAGTTAGTTAGTTAGTTAGTTAGTTAGTTAGTTAGTTAGTTAGTTAGTTAGTTAGTTAGTTAGTTAGTTAGTTAGTAGTTAGTTAGTTAGTTAGTTAGTTAGTTAGTTAGTTAGTTAGTTAGTTAGTAGTTAGTTAGTTAGTTAGTTAGTTAGTTAGTTAGTTAGTTAGTTAGTTAGTTAGTTAGTTAGTTAGTAGTTAGTAGTTAGTTAGTTAGTTATAGTTAGTTAGTTAGTTAGTTAGTTAGTTAGTTAGTTAGTTAGTTAGTTAGTTAGTTAGTTAGTAGTTAGTTAGTTAGTTAGTTAGTTAGTTAGTTAGTTAGTTAGTTAGTTAGTTAGTTAGTTAGTTAGTTAGTTAGTTAGTTAGTTAGTTAGTTAGTTAGTTAGTTAGTTAGTTAGTTAGTTAGTTAGTTAGTTAGTTAGTAGTTAGTTAGTAGTTAGTTAGTTAGTTAGTTAGTTAGTTAGTTAGTTAGTTAGTAGTTAGTTAGTTAGTTAGTTAGTTAGTAGTTAGTTAGTTAGTTAGTTAGTTAGTTAGTTAGTTAGTTAGTTAGTTAGTAGTTAGTTAGTTAGTTAGTTAGTTAGTTAGTTAGTTAGTTAGTTAGTTAGTTAGTTAGTTAGTTAGTTAGTTAGTTAGTTAGTTAGTTAGTTAGTTAGTAGTTAGTTAGTTAGTTAGTTAGTTAGTTAGTTAGTTAGTTAGTTAGTTAGTTAGTTAGTTAGTTAGTTAGTTAGTTAGTTAGTTAGTTAGTAGTTAGTTAGTTAGTTAGTTAGTTAGTTAGTTAGTTAGTTAGTTAGTTAGTTAGTTAGTTAGTTAGTTAGTTAGTTAGTTAGTTAGTTAGTTAGTTAGTTAGTAGTTAGTTAGTTAGTTAGTTAGTTAGTTAGTTAGTTAGTTAGTTAGTTAGTAGTTAGTTAGTTAGTTAGTTAGTTAGTTAGTTAGTTAGTTAGTTAGTTAGTTAGTTAGTTAGTTAGTTAGTTAGTTAGTTAGTTAGTTAGTTAGTTAGTTAGTTAGTTAGTTAGTTAGTTAGTTAGTTAGTTAGTTAGTTAGTTAGTTAGTAGTTAGTTAGTTAGTTAGTTAGTTAGTTAGTTAGTTAGTAGTAGTTAGTAGTTAGTTAGTTAGTTAGTTAGTTAGTTAGTTAGTTAGTTAGTTTGTTGTTTGTTTGTTTGTTTGTTTGTTTGTTTGTTAGTTAGTTTCAGACTGAAGTTCGAACCTATGACCTCCACACCTATAGAATACAACACTAACTACTAAGCTATTAGGTGCAACTGCTTCAGAATTCATAAGAAGTATGTATACATGATTCATGTTATTAAGTTTACTTGAAAAGTAATTAAATTTTCTCATTTATATAAACCAAAATTAAAGCATAATAAACAGTAACCAGTAAAAGTAAATATGCTTTTTATCTTATTCCTTTCTTCATTAATTATATGGTGTCATTTTTGTGTTATCTGCAGTGTTTGAATAGCCAGTCGTCTACTTTAATTTAACTGTGGGCAGGGATTCTTTTTTTTTATATTCTCATACAAAGGACACTGGCCGTTAGTTAATTACACTTTTAAAGTTGATGGTTTTTTTCTTTCAAAATTCCATTACATTGCCATCATTATTAACACTTCAGCATTGCATGTCATATAAAATATAAAATATAGTTGAACAGTGGATAATGGAAAGTTTTGAATTAAAATAATCTTGAACAATTTTTTTTCTGACCGAGAACAATTTTCTTGTTATTAATTATTTCCCTCAATATCGACGTAGAAATTCAATTAAAAATTGTATTTCGCACATTCGATCATTGACCTAATTCAAACTCAGTATTCGTTTTCTTACTTTCATTTCTTGAGTTTCCACTGTTTCTTACAATTTTGAGCCGGAGATTTTCTGCGATATAGTCAAAGTGTTCATTTGATAATGGGACCTTTGGGCACCACAATTATAATCTTTCTTATATACATATGTTCTCATTCATTGCAGATGATACAGTAGTATAAGTAACTGTCATATGAGGGCAAGTTGTGAATGAATATATTGCATTTACATACATATATGAATGTGAAAGTAAATGAATTTTTACATTTCCCATTGAAAGGGTGTGTACTAAATGTTAAAGTAAGAAATTTCATGTTTGAATGAAAACCATATAAGCAGCAAACAAGTCTATATAAAAACACTATTAAAAAATATATTGAAAAGAACAAACACAATTAAAAAGAGAAAATGTTAAAAAGTTAATACCGAAACTTGCCAAACCGACGTTGAACAAATTTATTAAGTTAAAAATTAATAAAAAATTATTCATTTTTTAAATAATTAAAGAACATGTAAGATTTTGTAACATCAATTCCATACACTATTTGCCTATTTCAAATACTCACCTTTATAAGATTTATGTTTCTTTAAAGTAAGATTTACGATATGTAGTAAAAAAATTTAAGGTATCACTATTAAAAATAGTGCTAAAACAAGTAACAAAATTCGGTATTTTACTGCAACTCTTAAGAGGACTAAAAACAGGAAACATATCACGGAAATGGGAAAAATATATTTCAAATTGATGTAACCTCTATAAAAAAAATAAAAGGGGATTAAAATTTCTGTGAATATATTATAGTGTATATGAAGTATTTTGAAAATATTTTGGTTATATGATTATATTTTGAAATGTTTTGAATTCTGAAATCAAGTACGAATGGCACTCAAATCAAGTAATTTTTTCATTCTTTTGCATTCTTAAAACAATCATACTTTCATCTCAAATCAAGTATGCATTTATGCTTAAATCATTCCGAGAATTCTCAAAATAATTACATTAACCAAAAAAGGGCTTAAATTAGGTTTTTCTTACTTAACGTATCCGTACTTGAACATTGAAAAGTGTATTGCTTGAGTACGAATTGCGAACTCAATGGTCCTAGTTGCATGTTATCCACCTCTCAAAGTAACTTGTTGAATTTGAGAATAATATTCATGAAATAATGTCTCTTTTACAAACTGTTGCAGCTGAATTTTAATGAAATATTTCGTATTATTGCGCAAACTACCAATTCTTTTGAAATGGTTGTTTCATAAGGACACATTGGTCCATAATTGACCCCTATCCTATAACCCTTATATAAGTTTATTGTGAATATATAGATCATTATATATTATGGTTGTAAGGCATATAGTTAATAAGTGGTTTAATCGTTGTATATAAAAAGCATAAAATTTCTTCTAATTATCTTCAAAATTGCAACCTATCGTTAGACTACAAGGTTTAAATGGACAGTCAGACGGACGGACATGATTTAATGAACTCAGAAAATGAATCGATAAGTATCCAAAGAGGGAAATATACTCGCCTGGTACCAAATTGACACCAAACTGTTAATAATTGTTCAATACCATCCGTTCTCAAAGTATATACATATGTACGATAGCAATGCAACAATTCGTTGTCGAAATCAAAATTGTATACACATCCGTTGCCTAAATGTTAACAAACATGGTAAGCACACTATTGACAAGCAATCCTTTGGCAATAGTGAGCTTACAATGTTGACAACGTTGCGATGTCAAGATTACATAGTGTTGACGTACGTATGTATATACTTTGACAACGGATGTTATTGAAAAATTATAGTATCCAGGCGTTTAACCATCATCGGCGCCAACCCATAACACACTCGCCACCCTAATGTCTATATAAATATTTTACTACAGTACGTATGATTGATATATAACAATCACATGGGATATATATCACTCATACATATGTATGTACGTTGATGAATCAATAAAAATATAATAATATTAAACTAAATATAATATTAATTATTTCATACCGATTGTTATCATTTAAAATATTCAGCAACATGTGTGGCTCAACAACATTAGCGTTTCTAACGTTAAATGAGTAAAATTTATTTATTATTTTTTTTTTTGACAGAAAGACAGCTAGTTTTAATATGAAACTGTTAATTCAAATAACAAGGTTAAAATTTGTTTGTGGTTAAATTAAAGTATACAATCAAATGTTCAGCTTTTACTTTTTGACATTTTATATTTTTATGGACTTAAAAAGTATTTTTTTTAAATTTATTTTACTTATTCATTGTATATTTTTCTCATAACAATTTTTGTGGTTTAACTTTATGCTTTATGTCTTTATATGCATTTTATTAGTTGTCGGTCAGTTGTATATAGTTTGTCATTTTGTATTTCACTGAAAACATGTGCATTTGTGGTTTTGTCTGGTTGTGAATTGTAAATTTTATATGTATGTGTGTATATACAAATTTTGTGTGTATTTCCTTATATATTATTAATGCACTTTGGGACAATGATAACTATGATATACATGAATTAATAAGCAGTGCATTTGTTTATAAAAAATAGAAATCATTTCACCCCACATTTTACATAATTTTTGTATATATTTCTGTGAATTTATGTGAATGCTGTAGTATGAGTTTTAAGTTAATAGAAAATGTACATCACACTTAATTTTGGTCAAGTTAACAATATGATTTATAACCACAAAAAGTGGTTGAAATAAAAACTTTTCTACAACAAACTATAAGAAGAAGTTGAAAAATTTTTACATAAATTAAAAAAATATTTATATATTTATGGATAAAAATTATAATTATTTAAACTGAGCAAAAAGCTGAAAAAATTAAAATCAACATTCTTTTTCACACTTTTCAACCAGCATATTTGACACTTCAAAAGCTGATCATTACAACTCATTTTGTTGAGCTAACAAACTCCTTCATTTGTCAAGGATAATTTAACTGAAAATTCTTACTTCGATACTTAACCTTTTAAGATTACAAATAAAACATAAAAAGTACTCTTAAAACCAGATTTAAATAAATAACAAGCGTCCTTAACATAATCTAAAGACCTTTTAATACACTTATTACAAATATTCATAATATTTTCTTAATATTCTGACCATTTGTCTTTCGGTCTTTAATGATTTTATATTTTATTTTGCTTTAAGTTAAAAGTAAAGTTTATTTAATGTCAGTGTAAACTATGTGACTGCTGCAAGTAAAATGTACGAAAACAAAAAAAAAAAAATTGTGTTTTGTAAAAAATCTTTTTACGACTTTTGGTAATTTACACAACAAACTACTGACATTCGTAACACGGCCAACATCGCCAGTGCTCTTGGTGTGGTTTGGTTTTGGTTAGCATGTCTGTATCTGTAATATATTTGTATTTGTGGGGGGAAATAGGAAGTAAAAGCAAGAAACTCATTGGTTTTGTATTAAATTGTATTTTGTTTTTTCTTCACTCTACCATGTTTCTATAGGCAGTTAATCATTCAATTTCTTGTTTTTTATTTTATGTTTGAAATCTTTTTTATACTTTTCACTAGAATTTTTATACGGGTAGAGTTTAAATGGTTTTATGCCTAGTGAAAAATATTCCGAGACTGACTATACTTAGTTTATAGGTGAGAGTATTTTTAGTCCAGACACTAGTCACACTATAGTTAGTCTGTAGAACAGTATAGTCCAAATTATAACTTGTCGATAGTCCTTATTGTAGTTTGTCTATAGACTAGACTATAAGCAGTTTATAGTAAAAACTGGATGTCATGTATAGCCTAGACCATAGTTAGTCTATATTCCAGACTATAGTCAGTCTGTACTTCAAGCATTAGTCTGCCGTTAGTCCAGATTATAGTCAGTCTATAGTCCAGACTATAGTCAGTCTATAGTCCAGAATATAGCCAGTCTTAGTCCAGACTATAGTCAGTCTATAGTCCAGACTATAATCAGTCTATAGTCCAGACTATAGTGAGTCTATAGTCTAAACTATAGTTAGTCTATAGTCTAGACTATAGTTAGTCTATAGTCCAGATTATAGGTAGTCTATAGTTCAGACTATAGTCAATCTATAATCATTCTATAGCACAGACTATAGTCAGTCTATACTCCAGACTATAGCCAGTCTATAGTCCGGACTATAGGTTGTCTATAGTCCAGACTACAGTCAGTCTATAATCCAGACTATAGTCAGTCTATAGTCCAGGCTATAGTTAGTCTATAGTCCAGACTATAGTTAGTCTATAGTCCAGACTATAGGTTGTCCATAGTCCAGACTATAGTCAATCTACAGTCTATAGTCTAGAATATAGTCAGTCTATAGTACAGACTACAATCAGTCTATAGTTCAACTATAGTCAGTCTTCAGTCCAGACTATACTCAGTATATAGTTTAGCCTATAGATAGTCTATAGTCTAGAATATAGTCAGTCTATAATCCAGACTATAGTCAATCTATAATCCAGACTATAGTCAATCTATAGTCCAGACTATAGTCTGTCTATAGTCCAGACTATAGTCTGTCTATAGTCCAGACTATAGTCAGTCTATAGTCCAGACTATAGTCGGTCTATAGTACAGACTATAGTCAGTCTATAGTCCAGACTATCTATAGTCAATCTGTAGACCAGACTATAGTTACTCTTTATTCCAGGCTTTAGTCGGCCTATAGTCCAGAATGTAGTACATCTGTAGTCTAGACTATAATCAGTCTTTAGTCTTGATTTTAGTCATTCCTCAGTCCAGACCATAGCCTCTCTATTGTCGTGATTATAGTTATTTTATAGTCCAGACTGTAGTTAGGCTATAGCCCAGACTACAGTCAGTCTAAGGTCAAGACTATAGTCAGTCTATAGTCCAGACTGTAGTCAGTATATAGTCCAGACTATAGGCAGTCTACAGTCCAGACTGTAGTCAGTCTATAGTCTTTTCAATAGTCAGCCTATAATGCAGACTATATTAGTCCATAGTATAGGCTATAGTTAATCAATAGTACCAACTTTAGTCACGCTATTTTGCGAACTATAGTTAATCTGAAGAGCAGAGTATTTTCATTCTATTTTCAGTTGACACCTTCACTGGGTTGTTGAATTTATTGACGATTTATTTGAGTTTGTCTCTCTCTTTCTTTCTATCTGTATTCGTTTTGTATTTTGTCTATGTAAAATGTTTTATAGGTCTTTTGTGTTTTTGTGCCTGGGTTAAGTATTGAATGAATTCGTATTTTCGTTTGAATATATTGCAATACTATATACAAAAATGCACTGACAAAGAAATATATTTACGCAATAATGCGAGAGTTGTTTAGCGAATTGTAGGAAAAGTTTAAAATATGGTTGAACTGTATTAATGTAAGAGATTTTAAACTTACAAGTTGGAATACAAATAAATTTTTTCTAAGTATATAGCCTTGGGCGACCCTCGCACTACTTTTTAAGCCTTCACACCATAAATTTCATTTTGCTGCTGCCTTCCCTTATTTCTCTTTTACCAAATTGTTGAATTTTTATTCTGACCAGCATCGATCAACCAATTTGTCGAACGCAAGCTGACTATGTCGCCGCCACTACCACTGTTTCAAAAAAATTAAATCGAAACAAAAAACGGAAATAAAAAATTTGCAAGCAGGAATACAAATGAAAACAAGTAAGAGTGCTATATTCGGCTGTGCCGAATCTCATATACCCACCATCAAACCGTATGCTGTAAAAGGAATGCTCCCTTTAAACATCAGCGTGATATTTGGAATATGCCTTAAGTCAATTATGGCCAGAGCTCTTTTG
Source organism: Lucilia sericata (assembly GCF_015586225.1). Lineage (NCBI taxonomy): Eukaryota > Metazoa > Arthropoda > Insecta > Diptera > Calliphoridae > Lucilia > Lucilia sericata. The sequence continues at coordinate 96,005 of NW_023995468.1, read as the reverse complement.
AACTACCAAAATATTAATTAAAAAAAAAAAAAACAAATATTTTATTTCAATTCTTAAACCGTGAGCGTCAATTATGAACCGATACTCATAAAATTTTGTACATAGATTATGTATATTTTAAATAAGGAACACTCGTAGTTATTAACCAAAACTCTTTCCTGAAGGGAACCTTTTGTGTATTACCAACACATTCCACATGAAATTCGGCGCGAATTTCATAACCGTATTTCATAACTCATATTTTTAAGCCAGTAATGATCGTTTAAGTAATTATCTGAAAATTAAATTATGGACCGATCCTCCCTAAATTTGGTGGAGAGATATTGGCACGGATTAAACTTATGTGCGTCAATTTTCGTCACATTCATATTTTTAGCCAATAATGAGCATGTAGTTATTTGCAGAGGGGGACCTTATATGGGGGAAGGCTCATTTATGGGCCGATCCAAAAAAATTGGTACAGAGGTTTTGGCTCGTAAGAAACTTACGTGTGTAGCATTTCATCGCTTTACTCGTATTTTTAAGACAGTAATGAGCGTTTAAGCCATTTCCTGAAGTGGACCCAATAGGGAGAGTAGGGCCAATTATGGTCCTATCCACATAAAAGTTATTAAAAAGATTTTGGCTCGCGAAGAACTTAATTGTGTAAAATTTTATTGCTATATTCATATTTTTTAGCCAGTAATGATCGTTAAAGTCATTTTCAGAAGGGGACCTTATATGGGGGATAGGGTCATTTATGGACCGATCTTAAAAAAAATTCGTAGAGCGATTTTGGTTCGTAAGAAACTTACTTATACCGAATTTCATCGCTATACTCGTATTTTTGGACCAGTAATGAGTTAAAGTAATTTTCTAAATGGGACCTTATATGGGGGGTAGGGTCAATTATGGACCGATCCTCAAAAAATTTGGTAGAACAATTTTGGCTCACATGAAACTTATTTATGTCGAATTTCATCGCTATACTTGCATTTTAGGGCCAGTAATGAGTGTTTAAGTCATTTTCAGAAGGGGACCTTATATAGGAGGTAGGGTCATTTATGGGCCGATCCTAAAAAAAAAATGGTTAAAAGGTTTTGGTTCGTAAGAAACTTACTTATACTGAATTTCATCGCTATACTCGAATTTTTAGGCTAGTAATGAGTGTTAAAGTCATTTTCTAAAGGGGACCTTAAATAGGGGGTAGGGTCATTTATGGGCCGATCCTAAAAAAAATTGGTAGAGAGATTTTGGTTCGTAAGAAACATACTTATACCGAATTTCATCGCTATACTTGCATTTTGGGACCAGTAATGATTGTTAAAGTAATTTTCATAAGGGGACCTTATATGGGGGGTAGGGTCATTTATAAGCCGATCCTCAAAAAATTTGGTAGAAAGATTTTGGCCCACATTAAACTTCTTTATGTCGAATTTCATCACTATACTCCTACTTATAAAACAGTTATGCCCGTTAAAGCTGTTTTTTGGAGGTCCACTTGTATGGGGGCTATCCGAAAAAGTGGACCGATATTGCCTATTTTCAATACCAAACAAACCTTAACAATAGAGAATATTTATGCAAAATTTCAACTGTCTAGCTCCTCTCGTGTGGTCCCTATCGTGATTTCAACAGACAGACGGACAGACGGACGGACGGACAGACGGACGGACATGGCTAGATCGTCTTAGAATTTAATAAGGACCCGGAATATATATACTTTTATGGGTCTATGACCAATATTTCGATGTGTTACAAACGGAATGACAAAATCAATATACCCCCCATCTTTTTTGATGGTGGGTATAAAAAGGAAATTTGTAAAAAGAATGTTTTCTTTTTGAGTTCAATATTTTCAACAGTTTTGTGAAAAAAAAAACTTAAATTTCAACAAAAACTTAATCTTATTTTCATAGATTAAGTTTTTCTTTGATATGTTTTTTATGCTAACTAAACTAAAGCTTTTCAAATGTACTTTAAACTTTGTAGTTTAATTTTGCAATATCAGCTACTTTTATGTGTGTATCATTAATTTTAAGCTAAAATCTTTTTTAAATTTTATCACATTTTATACAATTTTATTTCAATACAGATTTATTTTTAAACACGTGTTGTGTTCAAAAACCTCAACGGGCCAATAAACCATGACCTGAAAATCTGGCATTTATTGTTTGCCTAAATAGGTTTGAGCTGATGAGAGTAAAACCAGGAAAATTTGCTTAAATGTACAAGACAAAAATCAATGTAGGTATTAATTTATAGCCTACGACATGATGGAGTTGAAAAAGGAATTGGGTCATGTTGTGTTTTAGTTGAGGTTACCAATGTCTAAAGAGAAGATTAAAAACCCATAGTACATGGGTTTGTTAAAGGTTGAAGTAGAATGATTAAACTGAAAATATATAAAAGTATAAAAAATATATGTCAACAAATATTTATTATTAAAAATCTACATACACAGAACTGCAATCCTTACATAACTATCAACAAATATTATTTTTTATTTTCTTCTAAAAGATTTCTTGTAATAATGTTTTTTAAAACTTTTCTTAAATAGCATTTGCTCTTAATGCCTTCTTTAAACTAGCATTTTTAAATAATATGTTTTTCTTTGAAATAAAATTTCCAACAATTTTATTTTTATTAACAAGGAATAAAACTATTTTTGTGGATTTTAAACCCGCAGCTAATAAATAATCAAATTCTTCTGCTACTTTTACGTTTCATAGCAAATATTATCGTCATAAAATTGTTGAATGTAGAAATTCTGTTTGGTAAATAACCCAGTGGATACTTCGATCCAGAATCTAAAGAATACCGCCATTATTTTCTGATTTAAACCAAATTTACTAGAACTGAACTAGAACTGAACTAGAACTGAACTAGAACTGAACTAGAACTGAACTAGAACTGAACTAGAACTGAACTAGAACTGAACTAGAACTAGAACTGAACTAGAACTGAACTAGAACTGAACTAGAACTGAACTAGAACTGAACTAGAACTGAACTAGAACTGAACTAGAACTGAACTAGAACTGAACTAGAACTGAACTAGAACTGAACTAGAACTGAACTAGAACTGAACTAGAACTAGAACTAGAACTAGAACTGAACTAGAACTGAACTAGAACTGAACTAGAACTGAACTAGAACTGAACTAGAACTGAACTAGAACTGAACTAGAACTGAACTAGAACTGAACTAGAACTGAACTAGAACTGAACTAGAACTGAACTAGAACTGAACTAGAACTGAACTAGAACTGAACTAGAACTGAACTAGAACTGAACTAGAACTGAACTAGAACTGAACTAGAACTGAACTAGAACTGAACTAGAACTGAACTAGAACTAGAACTAGAACTGAACTAGAACTGAACTAGAACTGAACTAGAACTGAACTAGAACTGAACTAGAACTGAACTAGAACTGAACTAGAACTGAACTAGAACTAGAACTGAACTAGAACTGAACTAGAACTGAACTTGAACTAGAACTGAACTAGAACTGAACTAGAACTGAACTAGCACTGAACTAGAACTGAACTAGAAACTGAACTAGAACTGAACTAGAACTGAACTAGAACTGAACTAGAAGTGAACTAGAACTGAACTAGAACTGAACTAGAACTGAACTAGAACTGAACTAGAGCTTTAAAATAATTAGTTAATTCTCAACTCATTATTTTAGTTCTGCTTTTAAAAATGTCCTCTGGTTTCTTTACAATTTCTAAAGAAATTTTTGTGCACCAAAACTTTTCTTTTGCCTCCCATTTGGCAAAGAAAAAACAAAAACCCTAAAAATTTCTAAAGACACAAACATGATTTACTTAAGGAACTCATAAAACTTTGACTAGATTTTAATATATTTTTTGTCGTCATATTGCCAGCTGAGTAGCAAAACAAAATAAGAATAAAAAGAAAATTGTTCAGTGGAAAATGTCAATGAGGAAAATGGAAAGAAAACCTTAAGAAATAAATGAAAAATAGTTTTAAGCATAAAATTGATAGCTTTCTTTAGAAAATGAACTTTTTCTTTGGCTGTTATTGAGCGATTTGTATGATTTTGGAAGCAATTTATACATACAAAGCATACATACATAAAGAACAACTAAAAATATAAGGTTTGACATTAGGTTAAGTGGTGCTTTTTAAGTTTTTTGAGTTTAAATTTGTAGATATTTATTTGAATAGTATAGTTTTTGGGATTTGTACTTAAGTAAATTAAAAAGTTGTTAATATTTATATTTGAAATGTACTTCGTCATAAATGTTATAAATTATAAGTTTATAATATATTTATTTATTTATTTCTAAAGACTTACTAAAACTTGCTTCATATGATGGTACTACAGAGCGTATGATTTTTGCTTATTTAATTTTTTATATTTTTATGGTAAATAAAAGACAATCAAAACTTTCTTTAATGAATGAAGTAGAGAAAAATATATTCTCTGATTTTATTAAAGATTAACTTGATTTCTGTTTAAAGCAATTTATGTTGTGCCATTTCTATTCCTGCAGAATTGTAAAGTGTATGTATGCGTGTATTATAACTGAACATTTGTTACAACATATAACTCATAAGTGCCGCAATAGTTCATTACACTTCGTTAACCAAAGCCACAATTGGCTTAAGTTTGAATGCTCTGAATTGAAGTTGAAGTGGAGGAAGGAAATAAGCAGGAAAAATGGCAAAGTAAAAAAGGATTCTATACAATAAATGTAACTGCGTTTAGTTACTTTGCAAGTATGTCTATGAAGTATTTAGTAACTAAATTTCATAGCAGAAATATATGAATTCTTACAAATTCTCGCAGTGGAAAAATAAACTTTTAATAATTTACTTACTACGAAATAAAGCATTTGTAAATTTGACATGTATTAAAGGTTAAAGATATGTATACTATTTTGATCGTTTTTTTTTTTGGATTTACAAAATTTCCCTTTAAATTTATTTTAAGCATTTAAATTCTTTTCATATTTCTTTATAATTTTTATTGGAATCTAAAAGTGAATGTACTTTCTTTCAGACAAATATGATAATTTTTTTCATCATATTTGTTTCTTGTTTTTTTTTTTAATTTTCTACTCAGTTCATTCCTCTTTTCAATATAATGTTTGGCTGTGGCATCAAATGGTGCATTTTTATATTTGTCATCCATCTTGCAGTTTTCAGTCATTTGTCTACATTCCTGCCAACGCAAGAGCTCTTAGACGTTCTAAAATATTTTTTTTTTTAAATTTTCTGAATTTTCATATAATTTGATTTAATCCAGATCTTGATTTTTTTAGTGAAAAGAATTTGCCATGGTTTTAAATTGCTATACGTTTTATTATTTTTTTAATTTTGATAATAGCTGTCTTAAAAAGCTGTCGACAAGTTTTATGATGTTATTATAAAAAAGAACATATTTTACACGTTTACCTATTAGCAAAGTTATTTAATAAATCAACTTAATGTTTAATTTATTACGTATTTTTTTGTATTTCTCATACACTCTTATCAGAAATATTGATTTGAAAATATTGATTGTACCTATTTTAATAGGCAACCATTAAAAAATTGAAATAGTAAAAGCTTCATAAACTGCCAGGTTAGTTAATGCAATAAAAATCTACAGTCGGCACACATTTTTGCGGAATTAAGAAGTGTATAAAATTTATATGTAAGGGGAAATTTATAAAAAAAAACTATTTAATAGATAACAGAGATCATTAGATATCATGTCCCAGAAACCGAGTACATAACTACTAACCTACTAACTAACTAACTAACTAACTAACTAACTAACTAACTAACTAACTAACTACTAACTAACTAACTAACTAACTACTACTAACTAACTACTACTAACTAACTAACTAACTACTAACACTAACTACTAACTACTAACTACTAACTAACTAACTACTAACTATAACTAACTAACTAACTAACTAACTACTAACTAACTACTAACTAACTAACTAACTAACTACTAAAACTAACTAACTAACTACTAACTACTAACTAACTACTACTAACTAACTAACTAAACTAACTAACTAACTAACTAACTACTACCTACTAACTAACTAACTAACTAACTAACTAACTAACTAACTAACTAACTAACTAACTACAACTAACTAACTACTAACTAACTAACTAACTAACTAACTACTAACTAACTAACTAACTAACTAACTAACTAACTACTAACTACTAACTAACTAACTAACTAACTACTACTAACTAACTAACTAACTAACTAACTAACTACTAACTAACTAACTAACTAACTAACTAACTAACTACTAACTAACTAACTAACTAACTAACTAACTAACTAACTAACTAACTAACTAACTAACTAACTAACTAACTACTAACTAACTAACTAACTAACTAACTAACTAACTAACTAACTAACTAACTAACTACTAACTAACTAACTAACTAACTAACTAACTAACTAACTAACTAACTAACTAACTAACTAACTAACTAACTAACTAACTAACTAACTAACTAACTAACTAACTAACTAACTACTAACTAACTAACTAACTAACTAACTAACTAACTACTAACTAACTAACTAACTAACTAACTAACTAACTAACTAACTAACTAACTAACTAACTAACTAACTAACTAACTAACTAACTAACTAACTAACTAACTAACTAACTAACTAACTAACTAACTAACTAACTAACTAACTAACTAACTAACTAACTAACTAACTAACTAACTAACTACTAACTAACTAACTAACTAACTAACTAACTAACTAACTAACTAACTAACTAACTAACTAACTAACTAACTAACTAACTAACTAACTAACTAACTAACTAACTAACTAACTAACTAACTAACTAACTAACTAACTACTAACTAACTAACTAACTAACTAACTAACTAACTAACTAACTAACTAACTAACTAACTAACTAACTAACTAACTAACTAACTAACTACTAACTAACTAACTAACTAACTAACTAACTAACTAACTAACTAACTACTAACTAACTAACTAACTAACTAACTAACTAACTAACTAACTAACTAACTAACTAACTAACTAACTAACTAACTAACTAACTAACTAACTAACTAACTAACTAACTACTAACTAACTAACTAACTAACTAACTAACTAACTAACTACTAACTAACTAACTAACTAACTAACTAACTAAACTAACTACTAACTAACTAACTAACTAACTAACTAACTAACTAACTAACTAACTAACTAACTAACTAACTAACTAACTAACTAACTAACTAACTAACTAACTAACTAAATACTACTAACTAACTAACTAACTAATAACTAACTAAACTAACTAACTAACTAAATAACTAACTAACTAATACTAACTAACTACTAACTACTAACTAACTAACTAACTAAATAACTAACTAACTAACATAACGAACTAACTAACTGAACTAACTAACTAACTAAACTAAACTAACGTAACTAACTAACTAACTAACTAACTAAACTAACTAACTAACTACTAATTTATGGATTTTTTATGGAAGGTATGACCAATCAAAAATTTTTTTCTTCATTCCTTAAGTGCTCCTGATTCAGTTGTAGTGTTGAAGTACTTCTAGCACGTAAAATTTTACGCAATACCCATTTTAAAAAATCTGAGCTTGAGCGATGTTGGTTCGTATCATATCGTATGTTTAATTTTAACAGAATTTGTTGATATTTCCCTCATTTATGCTTACAACCACTGTTCTTCTATACGATACCATTAAAAACTATAGTAGTTGAAAAAAATAAATTACAAAAAAACATAAATTTCTCGTATATAAAACATGTACACAAATTGACAATAAGTTTTTGTTGTTATTGAATTTTAAGGAATATTGAATGTCATATTTATTTCCGTTTCCTTGTGAACGTTAGGAAATTGATATAAATGGAAGCGAGAGTACTATTTTTATTTATATATAAAAAAGTTAGAGTTCTATATTCAGCAATGCCGATTCTTAAATTCCCTCCACTTTTACCAAGTTGTATAAATTATCACTGTTATTATTACTGTTTTTACAGTAGATTAATTTAAATGTGACATTTCCTTAATACACAATGCATCCTTATAATGCCTTAAGATTTGATATTATATGTAAAACTGTTACACAACATACTGAAATGTAACACTTAACAGAATATATTGAAACAGTTTGTATATATTTTAATGATGCTCTGAATAAGAAGAATCACTTGAATTTTTAAGTGATTCAAGAAACACTTGAATTTTTCTCAAACATTTTGTAATCATTTATGTTTCTCATATCACCTATAATTTTTATTAAGGACTTTCTTCCAATTCTTTATAAATTAATTTGATTTTCTTGTTTCCTTAGAAATAAGAGGAGACAAAGTTTGCTTTTCTGTTGCATTTATTGCAAAATTCTTTCATTAGCTTTTCATTGACTTTGTTATTTCCTCTTTTACTCATTCCTGAATGTTATTAATGACAGTAACAACTTTTTGGAAAAAATTGACTTTTACTTTTTGTTTCTGTTTTTTTTTTTTACATTGTGTTGCAACAATAAGCAACATCAAAGTTGAAAATAATTTGCAGCTCGTAACTTTTTTTCGTTGATTCATTTGTTTCTGTAGATTGCAGAAAAACTTAGTTCTCAAAAAGTTTTAAAATTTGTTAATGAATGGATTTTTTGTTTTGCAAATAAACTTGTTAATTAAACATAGTTCGAAAAACTGCATCAATACATTGACATATGGGCAATTCCATGATAAGGTAAACCACGACTGAAAAAATAAAACGCCTATAACTATTGCATTTTTTAAGATAATTCAACAGAAATTGGTATATGATCTTTTGTAGCACCACAGACGAAGACTGTTGAACATTTTTGAAATCGGTCTATTTTTACACCTCGCCTCCATACAAACGGACCCGCAAATATCACTTATTAGCTCATAATTCTGTTAATTATAATACTATTCCCTCCAAAATCGGCAGATCTATAATGCATATAAGCCTAAACCATTATGACGATTTTCATAACGATTGGACCTCATTTGAACCTAGTTCAATTCAAAATTTTATTTCAGAAAAACACTTAAACGTCCGTAACTCACTTATAAGCACTAGTATTATAATAACATTTGGCACAAATAAGTTTTATATGAATTTTATGAGGATCGCCATATAACATCTGTTTTTTAACTTTATCTATAAAATGCTTGAACATGTATATAGGTCGGCCATGTCCGACTGCACTTTCCTACACCTTTTTATTTGCTGAGGTGTGTGTGCATATATTTCCAAAATATATATTTTATAACCTAAAAAATTCAGGAGAAAAATCTGTCACATACGATGTGTCATGTACGATATTCAAAAATGTTCATTATAAAATCATATTATTATTTTTTTTTATTTAAAAATTATGGATTACGAATGAAAATTATGTCCCATGGTGTAAGAAATTAAAACAAAAAATATATAACTACAGAATTCGCAGATTTTCGTAAATATTTACTTGTACTTTAAAAGCATTTCCGTTTTTGTCACGTATGATATCGCCATATTTTAATCCATATTTTGGAAAACAAGATTCCGAATGGGATGATTCCTTTTGCAAATATAGTATTCTCAAAATGGAGCAGAATGTCAATATTGTTTTCCAAATACTCCCATTATTACAAAATCTATACTACTCTGAAGGCGTACGAACGTCACAAAAAACCGTATGGAATTGCCCATATGCAATACTAAAGTTATCAATGGTTTACTAAGCTAATGGTAAATTTAACTATCGTTTTTGAATAAGGTATTATTTAGTGAAAAAGTTTTCAGAAATTTTAAAATGCAGTGTCTCTTTCACAGAGTTTGTAATACTTTTGGGAAATTCCTAAATATCCAATCCTATTTCCTATATTAAATAGCCAAATTTCCATTTGCTTTTATAAATTGCTACATTTATTAAACATTGTGTTTTCATTATTACTGTATTTTTAAATCTATTGACTTTATATAATTACCTTACCATAGTTTATGTCTTTACAGGTAAACATCTAGACGTCCATAAAAAGTTACTTTTGTCCACTGTCGCCAGTGTAAGTAATTAAAACAATAAAATTTTTAATGTTGACTCATTGCACACATTACTGTTGCTTTTGGAATTGTGTGATTTTTCCATTTGTGGAGAAAAACTTAATGCTTTCGAAGTGTTTAAATATTATTTTTGGCTAATAGCTTTAACTGGCTCTTAGCTTTATTGCATTTTACCTAAAAACTCCATAAAACGTTTATAGAAATGTGTTTATGATGTGTACAGTTGTTATTAGAAAAATAGGAAAAAAGTTTTTGAAATTACTGCTTTAATAACAAAAACAATCGCACAGTAGTTTTGAAATATTTTTATTTTGAAACAAATTGTACTGTTTTGTCTATAGTCTAATGTATAGTACGTTCTATAGTCTTTTGTCTAGTCTTTTGTCTAGTCTATGATCAATAGTTTAGTTTACAAGTTTACACTAAGTACAAAATAGTCTAGTCTATAGTTTAGTCTATAGTCTAGTCTATAGTCTAGTCTATAGTCTAGTCTATAGTCCAGTCTATAGTCTAGTCTATAGTCTAGTCTATAGTCTAGTCTAGTCTAGTCTATAGTCTAGTCTATAGTCTAGTCTATAGTCTAGTCTATAGTCTAGTCTATAGTCTAGTCTATAGTCTAGTCTATAGTCTAGTCTATAGTCTAGTCTATAGTCTAGTCTATAGTCTAGTCTATAGTCTAGTCTATAGTCTAGTCTATAGTCTAGTCTATAGTCTAGTCTATAGTCTAGTCTATAGTCTAGTCTATAGTCTAGTCTATAGTCTAGTCTATAGTCTAGTCTATAGTCTAGTCTATAGTCTAGTCTATAGTCTAGTCTATAGTCTAGTCTATAGTCTAGTCTATAGTCTAGTCTATAGTCTAGTCTATAGTCTAGTCTATAGTCTAGTCTATAGTCTAGTCTATAGTCTAGTCTATAGTCTAGTCTATAGTCTAGTCTATAGTCTAGTCTATAGTCTAGTCTATAGTCTAGTCTATAGTCTAGTCTATAGTCTAGTCTATAGTCTAGTCTATAGTCTAGTCTATAGTCTAGTCTATAGTCTAGTCTATAGTCTAGTCTATAGTCTAGTCTATAGTCTAGTCTATAGTCTAGTCTATAGTCTAGTCTATAGTCTAGTCTATAGTCTAGTCTATAGTCCTAGTCTATAGTCTAGTCTATAGTCTAGTCTATAGTCTAGTCCTATAGTCTAGTCTATAGTCTAGTCTATAGTCTAGTCTATAGTCTAGTCTATAGTCTAGTCTATAGTCTAGTCTATAGTCTAGTCTATAGTCTAGTCTATAGTCTAGTCTATAGTCTAGTCATAGTCTAGTCTATAGTCTAGTCTATAGTCTAGTCTATAGTCTAGTCTATAGTCTAGGTCTATAGTCTAGTCTATAGTCTAGTCTATAGTCTAGTCTATGTCTAGTCTATAGTCTAGTCTATAGTCTAGTCTATAGTCTAGTATATAGTCTAGTCTATAGTATAGTCTATAGTCCTAGTCTATAGTCTAGTCTATAGTCTAGTCTATAGTCTAGTCTCTAGCCTAGGTCTTATAGTCTAGTCCTCAGGTCTAGTCTATAGCCTAGTCTATAGTCTAGTCTTAAGTCTAGTCTATAGTCCTAGTTCTATAGTCCGTCTATAGTCTATGTTATTTCTAGTCTATAGTCTAGTCTGAGTAGTCCTTAGTCTATAGTCTAGTCTATAGTCTAGTCTATAGTCTATTATAGTCCTAGTCTATAGTCTAGGTGCTATCGTCTAGTCTATATTCTAGTCTATAGTCTATAGTCTAGTCTATAGTCTAGTCTATAGTCTAGTCTATAGTCTAGTCTATAGTCTAGTCTATAGTCTAGTCTATAGTCTAGTCTATAGTCTAGTCTATAGTCTAGTCTATAGTCTAGTCTATAGTCTAGTCTATAGTCTAGTCTATAGTCTAGTCTATAGTCTAGTCTATAGTCTAGTCTATAGTCTAGTCTATAGTCTAGTCTATAGTCTAGTCTATAGTCTAGTCTATAGTCTAGTCTATAGTCTAGTCTATAGTCTAGTCTATAGTCTAGTCTATAGTCTAGTCTATAGTCTAGTCTATAGTCTAGTCTATAGTCTAGTCTATAGTCTAGTCTATAGTCTAGTCTATAGTCTAGTCTATAGTCTAGTCTATAGTCTAGTCTATAGTCTAGTCTATAGTCTATAGTCTAGTCTATAGTCTAGTCTATAGTCTAGTCTATAGTCCTAGTCTATAGTCTAGTCTTATAGTCTAGTCTATAGTCTAGTCTTAGTCTAGTCTATAGTCTAGTCTATAGTCTAGTCTAGTCTAGTCTATAGTCTAGTCTATAGTCTAGTCTAGTCTAGTCTAGCCTAGTCTAGTCTAGTCTAGTCTAGTCTAGTCTAGTCTAGTCTAGTCTAGTCTAGTCTAGTCTATAGTCTAGTCTATAGTCTAGTCTATAGTCTAGCCTATAGTCTAGTCTATAGTCTAGTCTGTAGTCTAGTCTATAGTCTAGTCTGTAGTCTATAGCAGAAATCACTGTGCAACCATTAGATATTATTTGTAGAGTGTGCTGTTAATTGTTGTCGGCAATGTAGCAGCTGTAATGGGTTTTTGTTAGGTGTGTATAGAAAGACGGACACCAGAAAATGTTTCCAAATATTAGAGTTGTTAAACAAATAATGCTGTAAAGGACATAGTATTTTAAAGTCAGACAAGCATTAAAACCAACAACCTTGTTTTAATAATATTGTTTAAGTACCTCCTTATAAAAGTTTAAATAGGCGTCTAATTGAGAAAGCAAACAAAAATTTAAGGCACTAGTTTGACCACAAAAAATTCCTACTGCTCCACTGAAGTTGAGAAATTTAAAACCCACAAAAAATTTATTTTATTGTCTGTTCTAAGAAAAATGTATTTAAACAAAACTAATCTTATTATAAAATTTTTGTTTCGTTTGCATGGTTTGAGGGATTTGTTTATGCAAATTTCTGCATAAATCTTTATTATCTTACCAAAACTAAGATGTTTTTTTCCATGTTGCATGCAACATGTTTAGGTCAGATTTATAATACCGACAGTAAAATAAATAGAAAAAACAGAATAAAAAGAAACTCAAGTATATCTTACTTTATCTGCCACTAATAAACCACAAACAGACAAAAAGAATAAGTTTATACCAAGTAAAGAAAAAAAGACATTTACATTATTTTTGTAATTGTATTTACCAAAGAGGATAACGAATGTAACAGAAAAATTAAAAAAAATAGTTTGTTGAAATTGGCGTAAAGTTTATAATAGTTTTATACAAAAACCCAATGAGTTTATTCAATTAAGAATATAAAATATGCTTAAATTTTTTCATTTCCAATGATGGTTTTTCGTCTTCAATTTTGATTACAAAACTACAATTTCAATTATCATTAAGGCAAATTGTAATAAAAATGCAAAAAGATAATTTTTGTGAAAAAAAAATATAAAAACTATTTAAAAAGAAAACATTTCATATTCAAGTGCTATATCCGTTTCCTTTTTTCCGTTCTATCTCCCGTTGTTCTTGGGTTTAAGCCTTTGTTTTTGTATAGCGTTTGCTGTTATTTTTGGATCTTTTTCATGTTTCATACTTATCGCTCCTTTTTTATTTCATCCGCAAAATTTTCCAGTAACACTTAAACACAGCCATCCATTGAATCATTGTGTTCAGTCGCCAAGAAAAACACTTTACAATAGAAAACCCAAAAGCTTGAAAAAAAGCAAGCAATTTCCATGTATCCACAGTTACAAAAACTTCAATACCATCACTAAGTATGCAAATATTCAAAGATTCACTGACGTCATGGACAACAAAACAATAGGAAACAGTTAAAAAAGCTGACACCTGGTGAGTTAATATTGTACTAAGGTGGTTCGTTTATGTCGCGAAAAAAAAGAAACACAAGAGCAAGAGAAAAAAACACAATTTTTTATATTCCTTATAAAAATATAAAATGGCCTCCTTAGGAAAGTAATTTTCTAAAAATGTTTCACAAAGAAAAAAAGTGTCTCCCAAAGAAACAATTTTCTATAGAAAAAAGTGTCTCCCAAACAGACAATTTTCTATAGGAAATCTGTTTCCCCAAAGAGACAATTTTCTATAGGAAAAGTGTCTCCCCAAAGAGACAATTATCTATAGGAAAAGTGTCTCCCCAAAGACAAAATTTTTTATAGGAAGGTGTCTCCCCAAAGAGACAATTTTCTATAGGAAAATTGTCTCCTCAAGAATACAAATTTCGATAGGAAAAGTGCCTCGCCAGGGAGACAAATTTCGGTAGAAAAAGTGTCTCCCCAATTTTCTGTACATGACTTTTTTCGTTTCCACAATCTTGAAGTTCACTAATGTACAATGTACTTACTGGCGTCTATAGTAATGCCATGCACCATGTACTATTTCAACTTTGGCTTTTAATATCTTATATTAGGTTCACCATAGAGGTGGTGGCAATATTGCTTTACATCCTCCTTAAATTCATACCGAAAGTAGTTGTTTGATTTTTCTCTTTATTGTACTTTTTCAGACATTCTATTTTCTTTTACAAAAAATTGTACAATTGAGAGCTGCTACTACTTCTACTACTGCTTCTGGTTGGATTGCTTATTGTTGCTAAGAACAATGTACATAGTTGTTTATGAAAAAGAAGTAAAAAGTACCAACCAATATTATATCGCAAGTAGGAAGAAAGGTGATTTTATGATTGTAATGTCTTTATGGACAATTCGATTTTAGGTGCTGTTAAGTTCAATACTGCGAGAATTATTAGTTTTGGGCTGCCATTGTATGGCAACAAAAAATCAGTAGTCAAGTCAAGTAAGATGGTGTATTTTGTCAAGTTTGAAATACTCTACACCGATATAAAGAAATTTTAAGAAATTAAAAAAGCGATATATGACCAATTACTGACTAATCATTACAAAACAAGAATTCCTGTTGTACTTGGTTAGCAACTATGTAATTCAAATATAAGATTGAACTTATAATATCTCCCCTGATGATGTAGAGTATACCAACTAACAAAAGAGGAGTAAAGAAAACAAGAAACGAGACTATGACAAAAGGGAAAGTAAAACTTGAACATGAAATAAAACACCTATTATGCTTTTCTTTTACCGTATAATACGTTTAAAACATTTAAGTAGTCATCTTTCCAAACAAGTAAACATGCATCCATAGCATTACAGACAAACATTAATTTAACATTCACACTAGACCTGCTCCAAAAAAAAAAAAAGGTTTAGTTTGAGTAGTTCAAAATCGAATGGAGGTTTTAAAATAGATTAGAAATTATAGGCTATAGTCCAAACTATAGACTTTACCATAGTTCAGACATCCTATAGACTATAGACCAGATTATAGACTATAGTTCGGACCATGTAGACTATTCTACATTTCAGACTATAGACTAATCTATAGTCTATATTGTAGACTAAATAAATGGACTATATAAAAAATAGTCTTTAGTCCAGACAATTCTATAGTACAGACTATAGACTATTCTGTAGTCCAGACTATACTCTATTCTATAGTCCAGACTATACTCTATTCTATAGTCCAGACTATAGACTGTTCTATAGTCCAGACTATAGACTATTCTATAGTCCAGACTAAATACTATTCTATAGTCCAGACTATAGACTATTCTACAATCCAGACTATAGACTATTCTATAGTCCAGAATATATGCTATTCTATAGTTCAGACTATAGACTATTCAATAGGCCAGACTATACACTATTCTATAGTCCAGACTATAGGCTATTCTATAGTTCCGACTATAGACTATTCTATAGTCCAGACTATAGACTATTCTATATTTCAGATTATAGACAATTCTATAGTTCAGACTGTAGACTATTCCATAGTCCACAAATATTTGAAGTTACGTTAAGGTCGGAATGATTCTAAACCATACCCGACATCCCAAGCAAATTTATTTTATGTGGCCTAGTCTAATAAGTATAAAAGTATACATTTTGTTTCTTTATATACTTTTAAGAGAAAAAATCCTGTAGTAGTTTTAACATTATTTGGTTTTTATTTATTTCTTTTATTCTCCTTTCCTTTCTTTTATTTTCCTTACTTTTATAACACAATATGTGTAAGTATATAAGACAGTGGGTGAAAGTGAAATAAATCTTATGAGTGTTTATACTTAAGGCATATTTATACTTCCTTTAATTCCTGTTTTTTCTTTCTTTTGCGGTTTAACTAATAAGAGTTATCTTGGTCTAGAGAGTGTCAGAATGGAGGAGTGTATTAGCAAGTGTTTTTTCTATCACCAGTGATTCTAGTGGGTCTATTAGTTTAGTTGTCTTGACTTACATTAAATACTAACTGACAATGTTAAGAAGCAACTAATAGGTATCAAAAGCAAGTGGAGAAGTGGTGTTTGAAATTAAATCGTTTAATAG
Organism: Lucilia sericata; assembly: GCF_015586225.1. Taxonomy (NCBI): domain Eukaryota; kingdom Metazoa; phylum Arthropoda; class Insecta; order Diptera; family Calliphoridae; genus Lucilia; species Lucilia sericata. The sequence continues at coordinate 79,521 of NW_023995468.1, read as the reverse complement.
ATATAAATAGTAATGCCCGTGTCTGCAATTATTTAAATTTTTTATTATTAACTAGTTCGGAGTGTCTTTGGCATTTCCAAATCTTATTCAATATCTATTCAAGTTTTTTCAGCTTTAAATCTTTTATCATTTGTTAAAAAAAATTGCATATTTTAATATCAGTAATTATTTAAATGTTACTTATTGACCCTTATCAATGTTTCGTTTTCACACTACGTTTTTTAGTATTAATTTTGTAATTTACAAATAATTGACCTCTGGCAATATCTTTAGAGTTCATTGACTTTAAGCTCGCGTGAATTCACAATTTCTTTACGCTTCCTTAAATATTCAACACATTTTTGGCAACCATTCGTTTGTTTAAAGATTTTTTTTTGTACGCAAAAAAAAAGGTTTTATTTTCACCCTCTACCCTAGAAAATAACCAAATGATTTATTAAGACAATTAACTTGCAGTTCTTGCTATATAATATTATAGAAATATTAGGCTGGCTCTTTAAAAGGAGATTTGTTTTGCTTGTTCTTTTTTTTTTTTGCATTTAGTACTAAACAATGTATAATTGGGGAAAATCCTATAACGAAAATAGGAGATCAAACATTCGACAATTACTTTAACATATAAAAAAATTGGAAAAAAATAAGAAATAAAAATGTATATAAAACACAGCTATTCATATGTGCACATGTGGTCAGAAGAATAGTTAAGAGTTCTATGTAATATATTCCCCATAAAAGCATAAGATGTAGGTTAAGCTTTGTTAAATGGCTAGCGAGATCCCTTAGAGGCCATTTGTTATATTGTGATACCCTTAAAATTTATTATTCTTCCCCTATTTTGGTACGAATTTTTATTCCGTCAAAGTCTTTTTTTCGAAAAAGCTGGGCCAGAACATTTTGAATATTCAGCACGTGATGACTTGTCGATTACGGTCTATAAAACAAGCAGCAACAAATTCTATGGCAAATTTGACTTCCCGAATGTCATTATGTTCTGGAGCCCAAATCAGTTCGATATAGTGTAGTCAATGTTGGTACAGGGAGTAAATGTACGTTAGGTTCGAGATCCTAGATGGACTTAAGACTATTTACATAGATTTTATTGATTTTATTTAGTTTGTTCTCGAAAAGAATCAAGTTTGCTTCAGGTACTTTCTGACGAAAGCAAGAGTTTATGAACTTTTATTGCAGACCCGAACGTCAGTATTTGCAATGCAATATTCTCTTGATGATATCTTGATATCAAGACTTGGTGGTGCCTTGTTTTCGATCTACTGGGGAAGCTGTTGAGCTTATAACAGGTTATGTATAGTAAAGTGCCCCTCTGAGGAACTGCCGTTTTAAGAATTTCATATAGAAATGCCTCTCAATCGATGCGTATACGTGTGGGTCGGTATACAAATTCACAACTATTTTTCGCACCACAAATGTACACATACTGAGTGCATGCGATAAAATATTGGAGTACAAATCTAATATTTTACTATTTTAACACTTGCATTAGTTTACATATTTTATACTTATATTGTATATAAGATATATACTACTTTATAAATATACAAATTTTTTACATATGTGAGTGAGTGGACTTGCAACTAAAGAAACAGAAAGAAAGGTACACTTGACTGAGCGGCAAACACAACAGCAAATAGGGGTTGAAATTATATATACACATATGTAAGTTCTCTGAAATGCATTTTATTTTGACCATATTGTATACAAGTCCAAAATACTCTATAAACTAATTTGCTGTATATGAATTTTAACTTCTTAATTGTACATATGTATAACAAAGGAGGGTGGTGAAATGAGTTCATTAGCATATGGTTCATACATATAAGTAGTATGTTTGAAGGGATTCCAGGCCACTTTTTAATGACAGACATTGCAACCAAAATGTTCGAAGGTTCGATCGCTGTTTGGTTCGATGCAACCAGTTAATGTGTTCGATGATGTTCGTTTGTTTGTTGCTTTAGCCACATACAACAACATTATATTTATTATGAAATCAAAATAAAGTAGCCCGACGGAGCAGGAGGTAGTTCCAACCTAGTGACCGACGGTTCAAGGAGATAGTTCCAACCTAGTGACGTTGCATATAATGGTTAAGTGTTAGACCCGAACGAGTAAGTTTCCCTTTTAAAATCTTGTTTTACCACTGGCGGCTAGGCTGGTAACCAGACGGATAGAAGATAGGAGGGGTGGTAGGAATAGGGATAATATAGAATGGTGAAGGATTTAGGATGATGGAGATGGGGAAAAAGAGAGTTAGGATGGAAGGTTGAAAGAAAGAGAAGGATAGATAGAAGATCCGAACAATATAGTTTACTTACGGTTTAGAGTTAGGTGGCAGACCCGTTTAGGGTTGCCACTTGTTCAAGAAGGATTGGCTTTGTGTCTAGTTATTCCAACATGGGCTTAGAAGATAATGACTTTTAAAGTTAAAGGTAAAAAAGTTACATGTTTCCACACACTAGGTTACTGGGGGACACTAAAGTAACGATTGACTAGTCTATGGGTACATTAATGACTAAAGGATACATTAATGACTAATGACCCAAATATATACTTTTACTAATGTCTATCCACTATAGTGGTTTGACTTTAGTAAAAATTATAATCTTTTACGTGTGTACTGACTCCTGGTCGAACTGCTGGATTCATTCCAACCAAAATCGTTTGGTTGGTTGTTTGTTCGATCGACTCAAAAATTGTTATTTTTATAAAAAATTAATCGAACATGTATGAATAATTCCATATATGACCAGAGAGGGAATAGTGGTGATAAACAGAAAAATATCAGACATAGTCGACCTTATTATATCCTAACCCATTTTCATATTTTAGCATTAATATCAAACTGTAACATAACTCCATTTTACATACATTTGAATACAATTAATACATTATAAACAAATTTTTAGGAATTGGATAGGTGAATTTACGTTCGTATAGAACTTATTTATGTTGAGTTTTATTGGGGATTTTAATATGATGATCGTCTGCTTATTAAAGATGATCATTTTTATAATGTTTATTTCTTGTTTGATTTTTTAAAGTGCGAATGCGTATTTTTATTTACATTATTCTCTTCTTTTGTTTATATTAGAGTTTACATTTGTTAGCATGTGCCATGTACTATATGCTAAGATTGTCGTTTATATGTATGTTGATATAGTTGACAGTTTCTATCATGTTTGTGCATGATTTCTATATTTAAAGAAAGTTAATATTGAGGCGTGAATCAAGTTGATTACTATCTTCAGTTACGTTAGTGCATATTTATATCTTAAATGAACTGATTCAATTAAAAAATTATCAAGTGTATGTTTATAGTTACTTCAATTCAAATATTAGAGAAATAAATAATATTTCAATATATGAATCCAAAGGAGTTAACATAAAAAAGTAGATTATTGACTTGTCATATATTTAAAACAAAATATTTTAACGTATTATATTCAGTATACTTCACTACTTTCCCAAGAACGGATCAATTGTTCTAAACATACTTTTTTAATTAATTAAAAATTTAAACATTTAAATTTTGTTAATTATACTATATTTGAAATAAACAATTAAAAATATAAATAAATTAAATAAAAAAATGTCTGAAATAAGTCATGAATCCACTCCAGGCAGTGCTGCTGCCGAACAATCAACATTTAATGGTTTTATTAAAAGGGAGAAGAGCGCGTTTAAAAACAGAATTATCACATTATCATACAATATCAATAATGAACAATGTCTCATACCAGAAATATTGTTGAAAAAAGCTGGCAGAGAATTTATGGAGGAAGTCTATAAATTTTTAAAACTTAATATTGGCTTAAAGTTCAACGTTGAACTCCATGCTCTTAACGCCAAGCCCAACTTAGATGATTTAGAAAACACCCCATTAGATGTGAAAAGTTTTCAAACAAAAATGAAAGAAATGTTCGACATCAGCGAATTTGAAGTAAAATTTACCAACAATATTGGAAGCATTTTACAAAAAATGGAAGAGTTTCAGGAAAGAGACAGTGGTTGGACTTTAATACAATTAATAAAAGTTGTTCTAAATATAAATAAGTATCAACCACTGAAGGGTTCATCCTATATATCACTACCCAAAAAATTGTTAATGAAGAACGCATGCGTAAATGTCAAAAATAATGATGAATTTTGTTTCAAATGGGCCGTGATATCAGCCATAGTTAATTTGGAAACAAAGGCAAATCGTACATCTAATTATAAAGTGAATATTTTGTCGAAAAATATTAACTTGAAGGGCTATTGCTTAAATTTCAATGGATTGAGCTTCCCATTAAAAATAAAGGATATAACCATTTTTGAAGAAAATAATCCATGTATAAGTATAAATGTATTTGGATATGATGAAGCAAATAACATTGTTGTTGGGCCATACTATAAAACAAAATGCAAAAAGCCTAATCATATTAATCTTTTATTTCTTCAAAAAAGTATTGGGGATAATACCATGTGTCATTATGTATGGATTAAATCTATTTCAAGGTATGTATAATATAAAAAAAAAAACATATCCTTTTGACTATTTGTATTTTACTAATTTTACAGATTGATTAGAAACCAACAAACGAAAAGAAAAGAGAAGGTATTTGTATGTGATGATTGCTTACAACATTTTCATCTGATAGAAAAATTGGTAGCACACCAGAAGAATTGCGGTCAAAAAGTATCTTATGTTCCGGAAAAAGATAAGTCTACTTTAGAATTTCAAAACTATTGTAATTCTATGGATGTACCGTTTGTAGTATATGCTGATTCTGAATGTATATTTGAAAATATTCAAACATGCATTCCGAACATGGATTCATCATCGACAACATTAGTTGATAAACATATTCCATATGCATTTTCATACTACATTAAGTGTGCTTTTGATAATAGTTTAAGTAAATTACGTAGTTTTAAGGGATTTAACTCAGCAAAATTATTTATAGAGAATTTAGTATCAGATGCTAAATTTTTAAATGATAATTATTTAAAAAATATTATACCAATGGCACCCTTGACCGAAGAGGAAAATTTAGATTTTTATTCAAATAATATATGTCATATTTGCTCAAAAAATATTTTAAATGAAGAAAAAGTAAGAGATCATTGTCATTTAAGTGGAAAATATAGAGGACCGGCTCATAATACTTGTAATATAAATTACAAATTACCTTCATTTATCCCAGTTATTTTTCACAACTTTTCGGCATATGATTGTCATTTATTTGTGAAAGAGCTTAATAATATTGATGATGGTCCCATTAATATTATTCCACTCAATAAGGAGTTGTATATATCTCTTTCAAAAACTATTAATAGCGATAACGGTCGCAATATTGAAATAAGATTTTTAGACTCATACCGGTTTATGACATCGAGTTTAGATAATTTAGTTAAAAATTTAACTCAGGATGAACTGAAAGTCGTCAAAGAATTTCATTCTGACGATAAAAGTAAATTTAATTTGTTAATAAGAAAGGGTGTTTTTCCATATACATATTTAAATTCAGTAGAAAAACTCCAAGAACCTTGTTTACCAACCATAGTTGAGTTCTTTAATAAATTAACTGAATCAGAATGTTCTATAGAGGACTATGCACATGCACAAAAAGTTTGGAATACTTTTGAGTGCAAAACATTAGAAGATTACTTAATGTTATACTTAAGAAGTGATGTTTTATTATTAGCCGATGTATTTGAAAACTTTAGATTAGTCTGTAAAAACATCTATAATTTAGATCCATGTCATTACTATACGGCACCTGGTCTATCTTGGGATGCAATGCTAAAAATAACAAACATAAAACTAGATTTGCTTACCGATATTGAAATGATTAATTTTTTACAAAAAGGAATTAGAGGTGGAATTGTTCAATGTTCTCAAAGACATTCTGTTGCAAACAACAAATATCTTTCTGACTACAATGACAAATTGCCCTCTAAATATTTAACATATTTAGATGCTAACAACTTATATGGTTGGGCAATGTCTCAATCTTTACCAGAGTGTGATTTTGAGTGGATTGAAGATATTAGAAACTTTTCATTGGAAAGTATTCCGATAGATTCTGATACTGGATATATTTTAGAGGTAGATTTGATATATCCCATAGAAATTCATGATAGTCACAACAATCTTCCATTTTGTTGTGAAAATAAAGCACCACCCAGTTCTAAAGAGAAAAAATTAATTGTGGATTTAAACAACAAATATCAATATGTAATCTATTATAAGAATTTACAACAATGCTTAAACCACGGTCTAAAATTAAATAAAATACATAAAATCCTAAAATTTAAGCAGTCTAACTGGTTAAAAAAGTATATTTCCTTAAATAATTTTCACCGAACAAATGCAAAAAATACATTTGAGAAAAATTTTTTCAAACTGCTTAATAACGCTGTATATGGTAAAACTATGGAAAACGTTGATAAACGTAAAAACATTAAAATTGTGAGTAAATGGGAAAATGAAGGAAAAAGACTTGGAGCTCGTGCTCTAATAGCAAAACCAGAATTTCATTCTGTTAGTATATTTGAAGAAAATATGCTAGCAATTGAATTAAATAAAACGTATTCATTTTATAACAAACCCATTTATCTAGGTTTTACAATTCTAGAACTATCTAAATGGAAGATGTATGATTTCCATTATGATTATATTGTTCCTAAATACAATTCAAAAGCTCAACTTAATTATATGGACACTGATTCATTCATTTATACAATTGAAACGGATGATTTCTATAAAGATATAATTGATGATATCGATTCAAGATTCGACACTTCGGAATACGAATCTGATAATCGTTTTGGTATACCAAAAAAGAATAAGAAAGTATTAGGAATGATGAAGGATGAAAATAATGGTATACTTATGAAAGAATTTATAGGTTTAAGAGCTAAAATGTATTCATTTAAAACTGAAGATCATAAAGAAATCAAAAAAGCTAAGGGTGTCAAAAGTAATGTAGTTAAAAATTTAAGTCTTTCAGACTATAAGAACTGTTTGTATAATAAAAAAGTATATTATGGAAATATGATTATCTTTAAATCAAAATTACATGTTTTGTACACAGCATATATAAATAAAATTAGTTTAAGTTATTTAGATAATAAACGTTTTATTTGTAATAATAATGTTAATACTCTTGCTTGGGGGCATTATAAACAAAAACTTTTAATAAATAATGATGATGAAGATCATGTTATGACCGATTTAAACATGATTAAAATGAAAGTAAATGACATCAATGATGCATCCATAAGCAATGAAGATGAATATTTAATGGAAATAGAATAATAAGATTTTCCTTTTATATAAAAATGTTTAGACTTAGGCTAATAATTTTTAAGAAATTATATATCACTTAATATACTTACATATAATATTGTATTAACTTAAGTATGTTAGTTAAGGGAAATTTATAAAAAAAAAAAAAAAAAAAAAAATAATAAAGCAAAAAAACTGTAAAAATTTCGTTTCATTTTAAGAATTTAGAGCCAATAACGAATGTTTTAATATTGGTGTTACACTTGCGTACATCGAATTTATATATGAATATTATTGCGCAAGGTTATGAAATTTTAATAAAAAAAAAATTATGCTGGAGATATTAAGTGTCCACAAAGGGACAAACAAAAAAATCGAAAGCAAATAAAAATAAACATTTAACTGCCAAACGGACAACAACAAAAAATTAAACACACTCATTCAGTGAGTACGGCGCATACGTATATACAATCCAACATACAAACACAACAGGACAGACGAATTTAGCTAATGGAATCAGACTTAAGTAAAATGCAACATAAACATAAATAATTATCGATATTATTACGCAAGATTATGAAAGACAACTACTTAGAACAGAAGAATTTGGGTCAAAAACTCATTTTTGATAAAGATTTGATTTTTACCTTAAAATATGAATTTTTAAAAAGTTAAGTTGTAATTGAATTCTAATTAAGTTGGATTCAACGTTAGTTGAGTTTTAATATAAGTTCAGTTTAAATTTTTTGTTAAGTTATAGTTTTGTTCTATCTCAATTCGAGGCTGATTATTGTTTAGATCTAGTTCAGTTGGAACATTTTTGGACTAAAGAATCATATTTTTAGTCAAAAAAAAAACTTAATTTTTGGAGAAAATGTATAAAATTGCTCTAAGAATGCAATGATTTGTTAAAAAGTCTATTTTTCTGTAAATTCTTGTTCCTTTAAGTTGGAATCTAAATAATTTTATGTTAAGTAGCAGTCAAGTTGTAGTTTGTTCTAGTCCGGTTCTGTATAAATTTCAGTGTCGTTAGGGCTTAGTTCTAGTTAAGTTGGGATATTTTTGGATTAAAAATCTTATTTTTAGTCAAAAACTTAATTTTTGGAGAAAAATTAATTAAAACTACACTATGAATGCAATGTTTTTCGAAAAAGTATACTTTCCAGCTTATTCTTGTTCATTTAATGTAGAATTTAATTCGTTTAATATTAAGTCGAAGTTAAGTCGAAGTTAAGTTGTAGTTTAGTTCTAGTCCGGATAAATTCCAGTCTGATTCTTATTTAGCTCCAGTTAAGTAACAAAAATATTTAAAATTTTACAAACTAATTTAGTGAACATGGAGCATTCGTATGATTTCGACATGGACAGACATAATTGACTCAGATGAAGAGAAAATCACATATTTACAAAAAATATTCATACATATATACATATAGATGTATATGTACATACATATGAATATCATCTATCTTCTTAATAATGTTTATTATTCTTATATTTTTTTTTTTTTTTTTTTTTACAGTTTCAAGTGCGATTGCGTATTGTTTTCATTATCCTCTTGTTTTGTTTATAATTTAAACAAACTTTTTGACTTCAAAATAGTGAGTGTATTAAACATACATGCTTTATTACTGATATTTCTGAACGCCTGGTGCTAACCATTCGATATTAATGCATTTTATCCTACAAATACACTAAATATACTACATGGACAGACATAATTGACTCAGATGAAGAGAAAATCATATATTTACAAAACAATGTACACATATATATACATATATGTATATGTACATACATATTGATATCATTTGTCTTTCTTAATAAAGTTTACTGTTCTTATCTGTGTTTTACAGTTTCAAGTGCGACTGCGTATTGTTGATATTTCTGTACGCCTGGTGCTAAACATTCGAGATTAGTGCATTTTTAAAAAAAAAAAGTGTTAAATTCTCGGATTTCACCCATTAAAATTTGAAATTTTCATAGTAAATTTTAAATTTTAATGGGTGAAATCCGAGAATTTAACACTTTTTTTTTTTTTTAAATGCACTAATCTCGAATGTTTAGCACCAGGCGTACAGAAATATCAACAATACGCAGTCGCACTTGAAACTGTAAAACACAGATAAGAACAGTAAACTTTATTAAGAAAGACAAATGATATCAATATGTATGTACATATACATATATGTATATATATGTGTACATTGTTTTGTAAATATATGATTTTCTCTTCATCTGAGTCAATTATGTCTGTCCATGTAGTATATTTAGTGTATTTGTAGGATAAAATGCATTAATATCGAATGGTTAGCACCAGGCGTTCAGAAATATCAGTAATAAAGCATGTATGTTTAATACACTCACTATTTTGAAGTCAAAAAGTTTGTTTAAATTATAAACAAAACAAGAGTATAATGAAAACAATACGCAATCGCACTTGAAACTGTAAAAAAAAAAAAAAAAAAAATATAAGAATAATAAACATTATTAAGAAGATAGATGATATTCATATGTATGTACATATACATCTATATGTATATATGTATGAATATTTTTTGTAAATATGTGATTTTCTCTTCATCTGAGTCAATTATGTCTGTCCATGTCGAAATCATACGAATGCTCCATGTTCACTAAATTAGTTTGTAAAATTTTAAATATTTTTGTTACTTAACTGGAGCTAAATAAGAATCAGACTGGAATTTATCCGGACTAGAACTAAACTACAACTTAACTTCGACTTAACTTCGACTTAATATTAAACGAATTAAATTCTACATTAAATGAACAAGAATAAGCTGGAAAGTATACTTTTTCGAAAAACATTGCATTCATAGTGTAGTTTTAATTAATTTTTCTCCAAAAATTAAGTTTTTGACTAAAAATAAGATTTTTAATCCAAAAATATCCCAACTTAACTAGAACTAAGCCCTAACGACACTGAAATTTATACAGAACCGGACTAGAACAAACTACAACTTGACTGCTACTTAACATAAAATTATTTAGATTCCAACTTAAAGGAACAAGAATTTACAGAAAAATAGACTTTTTAACAAATCATTGCATTCTTAGAGCAATTTTATACATTTTCTCCAAAAATTAAGTTTTTTTTTGACTAAAAATATGATTCTTTAGTCCAAAAATGTTCCAACTGAACTAGATCTAAACAATAATCAGCCTCGAATTGAGATAGAACAAAACTATAACTTAACAAAAAATTTAAACTGAACTTATATTAAAACTCAACTAACGTTGAATCCAACTTAATTAGAATTCAATTACAACTTAACTTTTTAAAAATTCATATTTTAAGGTAAAAATCAAATCTTTATCAAAAATGAGTTTTTGACCCAAATTCTTCTGTTCTAAGTAGTTGTCTTTCATAATCTTGCGTAATAATATCGATAATTATTTATGTTTATGTTGCATTTTACTTAAGTCTGATTCCATTAGCTAAATTCGTCTGTCCTGTTGTGTTTGTATGTTGGATTGTATATACGTATGCGCCGTACTCACTGAATGAGTGTGTTTAATTTTTTGTTGTTGTCCGTTTGGCAGTTAAATGTTTATTTTTATTTGCTTTCGATTTTTTTGTTTGTCCCTTTGTGGACACTTAATATCTCCAGCATAATTTTTTTTTTATTAAAATTTCATAACCTTGCGCAATAATATTCATATATAATTCGATGTACGCAAGTGTAACACCAATATTAAAACATTCGTTATTGGCTCTAAATTCTTAAAATGAAACGAAATTTTTACAGTTTTTTTGCTTTTATTATTTTTTTTTTTTTTTTTTTTTTATAAATTTCCCTTAACTAACATACTTAAGTTAATACAATATTATATGTAAGTATATTAAGTGATATATAATTTCTTAAAAATTATTAGCCTAAGTCTAAACATTTTTATATAAAAGGAAAATCTTATTATTCTATTTCCATTAAATATTCATCTTCATTGCTTATGGATGCATCATTGATGTCATTTACTTTCATTTTAATCATGTTTAAATCGGTCATAACATGATCTTCATCATCATTATTTATTAAAAGTTTTTGTTTATAATGCCCCCAAGCAAGAGTATTAACATTATTATTACAAATAAATCGTTTATTATCTAAATAACTTAAACTAATTTTATTTATATATGCTGTGTACAAAACATGTAATTTTGATTTAAAGATAATCATATTTCCATAATATACTTTTTTATTATACAAACAGTTCTTATAGTCTGAAAGACTTAAATTTTTAACTACATTACTTTTGACACCCTTAGCTTTTTTGATTTCTTTATGATCTTCAGTTTTAAATGAATACATTTTAGCTCTTAAACCTATAAATTCTTTCATAAGTATACCATTATTTTCATCCTTCATCATTCCTAATACTTTCTTATTCTTTTTTGGTATACCAAAACGATTATCAGATTCGTATTCCGAAGTGTCGAATCTTGAATCGATATCATCAATTATATCTTTATAGAAATCATCCGTTTCAATTGTATAAATGAATGAATCAGTGTCCATATAATTAAGTTGAGCTTTTGAATTGTATTTAGGAACAATATAATCATAATGGAAATCATACATCTTCCATTTAGATAGTTCTAGAATTGTAAAACCTAGATAAATGGGTTTGTTATAAAATGAATACGTTTTATTTAATTCAATTGCTAGCATATTTTCTTCAAATATACTAACAGAATGAAATTCTGGTTTTGCTATTAGAGCACGAGCTCCAAGTCTTTTTCCTTCATTTTCCCATTTACTCACAATTTTAATGTTTTTACGTTTATCAACGTTTTCCATAGTTTTACCATATACAGCGTTATTAAGCAGTTTGAAAAAATTTTTCTCAAATGTATTTTTTGCATTTGTTCGGTGAAAATTATTTAAGGAAATATACTTTTTTAACCAGTTAGACTGCTTAAATTTTAGGATTTATGTATTTTATTTAATTTTAGACCGTGGTTTAAGCATTGTTGTAAATTCTTATAATAGATTACATATTGATATTTGTTGTTTAAATCCACAATTAATTTTTTCTCTTTAGAACTGGGTGGTGCTTTATTTTCACAACAAAATGGAAGATTGTTGTGACTATCATGAATTTCTATGGGATATATCAAATCTACCTCTAAAATATATCCAGTATCAGAATCTATCGGAATACTTTCCAATGAAAAGTTTCTAATATCTTCAATCCACTCAAAATCACACTCTGGTAAAGATTGAGACATTGCCCAACCATATAAGTTGTTAGCATCTAAATATGTTAAATATTTAGAGGGCAATTTGTCATTGTAGTCAGAAAGATATTTGTTGTTTGCAACAGAATGTCTTTGAGAACATTGAACAATTCCACCTCTAATTCCTTTTTGTAAAAAATTAATCATTTCAATATCGGTAAGCAAATCTAGTTTTATGTTTGTTATTTTTAGCATTGCATCCCAAGATAGACCAGGTGCCGTATAGTAATGACATGGATCTAAATTATAGATGTTTTTACAGACTAATCTAAAGTTTTCAAATACATCGGCTAATAATAAAACATCACTTCTTAAGTATAACATTAAGTAATCTTCTAATGTTTTGCACTCAAAAGTATTCCAAACTTTTTGTGCATGTGCATAGTCCTCTATAGAACATTCTGATTCAGTTAATTTATTAAAGAACTCATCTATGGTTGGTAAACAAGGTTCTTGGAGTTTTTCTACTGAATTTAAATATGTATATGGAAAAACACCCTTTCTTATTAACAAATTAAATTTACTTTTATCGTCAGAATGAAATTCTTTGACGACTTTCAGTTCATCCTGAGTTAAATTTTTAACTAAATTATCTAAATTCGATGTCATAAACCGGTATGAGTCTAAAAATCTTATTTCAATATTGCGACCGTTATCGCTATTAATAGTTTTTGAAAGAGATATATACAACTCCTTATTGAGTGGAATAATATTAATGGGACCATCATCAATATTATTAAGCTCTTTCACAAATAAATGACAATCATATGCCGAAAAGTTGTGAAAAATAACTGGGATAAATGAAGGTAATTTGTAATTTATATTACAAGTATTATGAGCCGGTCCTCTATATTTTCCACTTAAATGACAATGATCTCTTACTTTTTCTTCATTTAAAATATTTTTTGAGCAAATATGACATATATTATTTGAATAAAAATCTAAATTTTCCTCTTCGGTCAAGGGTGCCATTGGTATAATATTTTTTAAATAATTATCATTTAAAAATTTAGCATCTGATACTAAATTCTCTATAAATAATTTTGCTGAGTTAAATCCCTTAAAACTACGTAATTTACTTAAACTATTATCAAAAGCACACTTAATGTAGTATGAAAATGCATATGGAATATGTTTATCAACTAATGTTGTCGATGATGAATCCATGTTCGGAATGCATGTTTGAATATTTTCAAATATACATTCAGAATCAGCATATACTACAAACGGTACATCCATAGAATTACAATAGTTTTGAAATTCTAAAGTAGACTTATCTTTTTCCGGAACATAAGATACTTTTTGACCGCAATTCTTCTGGTGTGCTACCAATTTTTCTATCAGATGAAAATGTTGTAAGCAATCATCACATACAAATACCTTCTCTTTTCTTTTCGTTTGTTGGTTTCTAATCAATCTGTAAAATTAGTAAAATACAAATAGTCAAAAGGATATGTTTTTTTTTTTATATTATACATACCTTGAAATAGATTTAATCCATACATAATGACACATGGTATTATCCCCAATACTTTTTTGAAGAAATAAAAGATTAATATGATTAGGCTTTTTGCATTTTGTTTTATAGTATGGCCCAACAACAATGTTATTTGCTTCATCATATCCAAATACATTTATACTTATACATGGATTATTTTCTTCAAAAATGGTTATATCCTTTATTTTTAATGGGAAGCTCAATCCATTGAAATTTAAGCAATAGCCCTTCAAGTTAATATTTTTCGACAAAATATTCACTTTATAATTAGATGTACGATTTGCCTTTGTTTCCAAATTAACTATGGCTGATATCACGGCCCATTTGAAACAAAATTCATCATTATTTTTGACATTTACGCATGCGTTCTTCATTAACAATTTTTTGGGTAGTGATATATAGGATGAACCCTTCAGTGGTTGATACTTATTTATATTTAGAACAACTTTTATTAATTGTATTAAAGTCCAACCACTGTCTCTTTCCTGAAACTCTTCCATTTTTTGTAAAATGCTTCCAATATTGTTGGTAAATTTTACTTCAAATTCGCTGATGTCGAACATTTCTTTCATTTTTGTTTGAAAACTTTTCACATCTAATGGGGTGTTTTCTAAATCATCTAAGTTGGGCTTGGCGTAAAGAGCATGGAGTTCAACGTTGAACTTTAAGCCAATATTAAGTTTTAAAAATTTATAGACTTCCTCCATAAATTCTCTGCCAGCTTTTTTCAACAATATTTCTGGTATGAGACATTGTTCATTATTGATATTGTATGATAACGTGATAATTCTGTTTTTAAACGCGCTCTTCTCCCTTTTAATAAAACCATTAAATGTTGATTGTTCGGCAGCAGCACTGCCTGGAGTGGATTCATGACTTATTTCAGACATTTTTTTATTTAATTTATTTATATTTTTAATTGTTTATTTCAAATATAGTATAATTAACAAAATTTAAATGTTTAAATTTTTAATTAATTAAAAAAGTATGTTTAGAACAATTGATCCGTTCTTGGGAAAGTAGTGAAGTATACTCAATATAATACGTTAAAATATTTTGTTTTAAATATATGACAAGTCAATAATCTACTTTTTTATGTTAACTCCTTTGGATTCATATATTGAAATATTATTTATTTCTCTAATATTTGAATTGAAGTAACTATAAACATACACTTGATAATTTTTTAATTGAATCAGTTCATTTAAGATATAAATATGCACTAACGTAACTGAAGATAGTAATCAACTTGATTCACGCCTCAATATTAACTTTCTTTAAATATAGAAATCATGCACAAACATGATAGAAACTGTCAACTATATCAACATACATATAAACGACAATCTTAGCATATAGTACATGGCACATGCTAACAAATGTAAACTCTAATATAAACAAAAGAAGAGAATAATGTAAATAAAAATACGCATTCGCACTTTAAAAAATCAAACAAGAAATAAACATTATAAAAATGATCATCTTTAATAAGCAGACGATCATCATATTAAAATCCCCAATAAAACTCAACATAAATAAGTTCTATACGAACGTAAATTCACCTATCCAATTCCTAAAAATTTGTTTATAATGTATTAATTGTATTCAAATGTATGTAAAATGGAGTTATGTTACAGTTTGATATTAATGCTAAAATATGAAAATGGGTTAGGATATAATAAGGTCGACTATGTCTGATATTTTTCTGTTTATCACCACTATTCCCTCTCTGGTCATATATGGAATTATTCATACATGTTCGATTAATTTTTTATAAAAATAACAATTTTTGAGTCGATCGAACAAACAACCAACCAAACGATTTTGGTTGGAATGAATCCAGCAGTTCGACCAGGAGTCAGTACACACGTAAAAGATTATAATTTTTACTAAAGTCAAACCACTATAGTGGATAGACATTAGTAAAAGTATATATTTGGGTCATTAGTCATTAATGTATCCTTTAGTCATTAATGTACCCATAGACTAGTCAATCGTTACTTTAGTGTCCCCCAGTAACCTAGTGTGTGGAAACATGTAACTTTTTTACCTTTAACTTTAAAAGTCATTATCTTCTAAGCCCATGTTGGAATAACAAGACACAAAGCCAATCCTTCTTGAACAAGTGGCAACCCTAAACGGGTCTGCCACCTAACTCTAAACCGTAAGTAAACTATATTGTTCGGATCTTCTATCTATCCTTCTCTTTCTTTCAACCTTCCATCCTAACTCTCTTTTTCCCCATCTCCATCATCCTAAATCCTTCACCATTCTATATTATCCCTATTCCTACCACCCCTCCTATCTTCTATCCGTCTGGTTACCAGCCTAGCCGCCAGTGGTAAAACAAGATTTTAAAAGGGAAACTTACTCGTTCGGGTCTAACACTTAACCATTATATGCAACGTCACTAGGTTGGAACTATCTCCTTGAACCGTCGGTCACTAGGTTGGAACTACCTCCTGCTCCGTCGGGCTACTTTATTTTGATTTCATAATAAATATAATGTTGTTGTATGTGGCTAAAGCAACAAACAAACGAACATCATCGAACACATTAACTGGTTGCATCGAACCAAACAGCGATCGAACCTTCGAACATTTTGGTTGCAATGTCTGTCATTAAAAAGTGGCCTGGAATCCCTTCAAACATACTACTCATATAATTAGAAACTTTTTATTTTACACATAGAATCGTTGAACTAAAAATATATGAAGACCCATATAGATTTTGGTCACGATAAATTTAAATATAAAATATTTATTACTTAGGAATATATAGTTTTATAAATGGCACCTACTCAACTGAATTATCATTTACGTTCTTCCTAGAGGAAATTTTACAATTCGTCAAACATAATGTATGGATTTATAAAATATTTTTGTTGTTCTTTCTATAGTTCGTGTATGTTTCTATTTGAGAGAACATGTTGCAAATGTACAACTTTTCACTAAATAAAAAAGTAGCAATTTTCTTGAATGTTAAATGGGTTTACTTCTTTTACTTTATTTATTCAAAATGAATACTTTATTGTACTCATAGATAGACAACTACATATTTATGGCTTTAGGTTACGAGTTCTTAGAAAATTTGTACACGTACTTTGAGCTGCAATACTATTTTGTCGTAAACACGTCAGTTTTGAATAGGACATAAAAGGATATTAAAGAATGATCCAGTAAATAGTGCAGAAATTTAAGAATTATTCTCAAAAAGTAATACTTTATACAAAAGTTGCAACTCCTTTAAAATTCTGTCATTATTTTCTCCGTTTCTTTTCTCCTTTAAAGTTCTTTAAAATTTGTTCACATGTTCTTCTGGTTTTGTTACTGTGTGAAAATTTGAAAATTATTCTTTCCTTTAGGGCCATTGCAGTAAACTTCCTCCCTTTATTATCACATTTTTTTGTGTATCCTTTATATAACACGTTCTTGTTTTCCTTTTTCGTATCCTAAAGCTTTGCTTTGTAGTTTTCATTCTAGCAAAGTGTTGATGCGTGTTGTATTGGCAACGGTGTTCATGGTCAAGTAAATGGCCAGGAAGATGAGTAAAGTTATACAACATGTTGCTATACAAGTTTAGTGTTTGCCTATTTTTTTAACCTTAAGGGAAAATATATTCCACATAAAAATTTCTACTAAAAACTTGCAGCTAAACTTACGAAGCAGTTTTAATCAGTTTATAGTCTTTGTTAACAGTTCGTTAAGCAATTTTTAAAGATAACTTGAATAGTATTTTTGATTTGGCAAATAAATAGATAAAATATGTTTATATACATACATATTTATATGTACTTATATATAATCCAAATTTTAGATCAGTCTTAAAAAAGGAACAAATACCAAAAGTCAAAGTACATATTAACGAAGTTATAGAGGTTCAATTTTTGGTGGAAAATATAAGTGATCGCAGATTAAAGTATTTTATTAAAAAAAATTCAATATTAAAGAAGTTATAGAGGTTTTTAGTTTTGACTCAATTTTGTTAAGAAAAATCGACTTTGGGTTGCAAATTTAATTGATCACAGATTAATGCGTTTTAGTCAAAAAACTCAATATTAACGAAGTTATAGAAGTTTTTAATTTGACCCAATTTTCTTAAGAAGAATCGACTTTGGTTGGAAAACTTAAGTGATAACAGATGAGCGCGCTTTACTAAAAAAACTCAATATTAACGATGTTATGGAGGTTTTTAGTTTTAACTCAAATTTCCTAAGAAAAATCGATTTTGGGTGGAAAATATAAGTGATCACAGATTAACGCGTTTTATTAAAAAAACTCAATATTAACGAAGTTATAGAGGTTTTTAATTTTGACTCAATTTTCTTAAGAAGAATCGACTTTAGGTGGAAAACATAAGTGATCGCAGGTTAACGCGTTTTACTCCAAAACACAATACAGACTTATTTATGAAGTATTTTACCGGTTTTATGGTGATTTTTTAAAGTTTATTGATTTCGTATTTATGTATGTATGTTCTTTTTCAAGTATTAGAAGTTTTGGACATACTTACCGTATACGTAATATTTGTCATAGATTTGTGTTTATAATAAATATTACTCATACCGCCGCAATGCAAATAAGCGCATATTATATTTCACACAAAAAACTAAACCGTTGGAATTTTTATGGCTATGACTTCACCACACACTTCATTGACATATATTGATAATTTTTGTTGTTAGTTATAGATCTGTTCCAGTTCTAGTTCAGTTCAGGTTTAGTTCAATTCTAGTTCGCATCTTCATGTTATTCTATCATTGTATGTTACCACAGATATACAGATAAGTAGTTGTTTTAAATTACTGTATTCTGTAGTGTATATTGTTCTTAATAGCAGTTCACTGTTTTGATAATTTGATCACGTTTTATAGTGAACATTTCAAAAGTTTTGTGACATTTCAATTTCTCGTAGACGTGTTGCAAAAGTTAATGGGCGTCAAATTAAACAATTTGCTTATGTCTAGTAGTATTAAAAGTTTGATACAAATATATAATAATAAATAATTATGTTTAGAATTTGTGAATTTTAATTGAAAATAAATACAGTCGTTCTATTTTGGTAGAATTGGTCTTTTTTACTACGAAATTTTTATGGACATTAGTTTGTAGAGCAAGAGTATTCTGCAGCTATAATATAAACGTTTACCACTAATTTTCATTAACTTATTGAAATACTTTTGAATATTTATTTTGAAACTATGTACTATCAATTCATGGATCAATTATATCAATAAAACATACAAGAGTTTTTGTTTTAAAGTGAATATATTTTGTTTATTTATGTACTACCATCATTATTGGATTTATGGTGACATTTAAATTTATTACAAAAGTATATTTCAAAGATTTTTTCTTATGTATATGCAATATATGTATGTATGTATATATGTACAATGTATATCTATATATATAAAAATGAATGTGTGTTTGATTGTATGTTTGAACGTTATAGACTACTAAACGGCTGAACCGATTTTCTTGAAATTTTCACAGCGTATTCCTGTGAAAATGCGATGAGCTACGCCCACATTAAGAAAATATAAAATCCGTATATTTGAGATAATATAACAGTTAGAGTCCTCAAATTTTGTCGGAGCCACTTTAGTGTCAATATGATCATTTAGGACAAAAAGTAGGCGGACTAGCATTAGGGGGCGTGGTAGCTCCCATATAAATTAAATACAAAAATACGTTTATCTTGGAAACTATTACAGTTAGAATCTTCAAATTTTGCACGAAAAACTTTAACCTCCATCTAAACATTTTGGGTAATAAATTGGAGGACTACCCATGAGGGGAGCGGCACCTCCTATATTAATTAAAGACAAAAATTCGTTTATCTGGAAAACTAATTGAACTAAATTCTTCAAATTTCGCACGAAGAACTTAAATATTCATCTGAATATTTTGGAGGAAAAAAAAGCGGACTTTCATCTGGGGGGTCTTGAAGCCCCCACATGAATCAAATAGAAAAATTCGTATATCTGAGAAACTATTTGAGCTAGAATCTTCAAATTTTACATGGAGAACTTTGAAATTCATGTGAACATTTAGAGCATAACGGGCGGACTTTCAATGGGTGGCTTGGCACAACATATATGAATTAAATACAAAATTTCGTGCATCTTGGAAACTCTTATATTATTCAAATTTTTTATAGATAGATAGAAACTGGCGAACTTGCAATAATTTGCTTGACATCTTTCATATGTAACATATAATAAATCTGGTATTTATTTATACATATTCCTTTTAGGGTAGCAAAGCACACTGGGTATAGCTAGTTTTGTATAAAAACAAATATTCAAATAGCAAGGACTATATTTATTTAAATAGAAACATCAATGTAAAATTACTGCAGTCAGCATGAGTGGTCCTCATTGAGAATGTTCAAATGTTGATATTGACATTGTGGACCTAGTTAACTCCCAAAAAAGTTAATATGAAGTACAAGTAGTATAAATGGTCTAGTTGATATTTATTGGCAAACAAATACAAATTTCAATTTCCCCAAATATACCATCTATTCTTACAATACTCTCTGTCAAACAGTCAGTCATTCATTTTGTACAAATAAATATGTACGTAGTTTATTTATTTTATGTAGTTTTTCAACTTTGAAGTTCTATTTGCGATGAAATACGGATGTATAAATATTAGGGTTGTCTCAGTAACAGAATATTGACAAGAATACGAATTGGTTTTAAAATTCATGAAATTAAAACTGAACTTCAATATTAGAACAAACTCTGAGTTAGTAGAAAGACAGACATGATTTTCTAAAAAAATATAAAAAATGTTTTCTTTCGCATTTTGTTTGCTTGATAAAAAGAAATCATTGCATTTTCAATATTCTGCATTCCCATTTCACTATGCTCTCTTTTAACTTTATTTTAACATCACAGTCAATCACTTCAAAATGTAGTCAATATAAGCTAACTGAAAAATAAATATCAAGTGATGAACAGCATGTGGAAAAGAATATTAATAAAATCTTGGCTTATTGCCAGATATGAATTTCATATATACTATTTCAACCTTATGTGCAAATGAATATGAAATGAAATTCCTTTCAATATTATCCTTATTGCTGTTTCCATAAGCAAACAAATAATCTGGTGCAATATTTTTCTTGATCTAGCCATACTTTGATTGGGGTAAGAAAGTTGCTTTTAAGAAAACTGCATTACTGGTATAATGATGGAATGGTATATACATTCGTTCCTTTTAATATAGATTTATATTGAAATGCAACTTGAAGTGAATAATTTTGTGGATAAGTAGAAGTTGATCAATAAAATTAGCATTTTTATTGAACTTGCCTTGTTCAACTTGAAGATTGCAGGAAAAATGTATTAAAAAGTCAAAATACTTTTCAAGTATTTTATTTGAAATAATCATCGACTATTAAAAATATGGAGAATATAAAAATAAAGGAAAATATGTATGTATATTTTCTTAGAAAATTGCATTAACTTTTGATTGCAATTACTAGGAGGGGAGAACAATTTTCTGAGTTAAATTAGCAATGTCCGTCTGTCTGTAACTGTTAATCTTGTACTTAAAGGGCTGAAAACTACAATATATAGCTAGGGATAGTTAGGGATGGAAGAAATCTATGAATAAAATAAATTTTTTTTCAATAGTTAAAAGCAAATTGTTTAATTTTAAAAAATGGTCAGACATATTGAAATTAAGAAAATATACTTTAAAACCAAAAAACTTAGAAAGTTTTAACAAAGATTCAAATTGTTCCGCCAAAAAAAATGTTTAATTTTCATATTAACACTTCAGTAGCTAGACAAATATTTTACTACAACTCATTGTCTATTGCAATATTTTGCGTATTTAAGTACTTTTACTTCCATTACCACAAAAACCATACATTAACACTAACTAAACTTTTTCCCTCTGGGCTTTCACAAAAACTTCCTCTAAAGAGAATGTAAGAATAAAGAAAAGTGGTAAGAGTTTGGCCAGCTTTTTCTCGTTTGCAAATTTTGACATAAATTACCAAGTAAATATTATATTTTATAATAAATTTACATTATGTTTAAAGCAGAATCCTTAAAAGAGTAAAAATATGTATTCAAAACCATAAAAAAAGTCTGTTATACATAAGAGTTTACACTAAAATGTATCAAATCTTCCTAAAAGGGCAACTCCACAAAAATGTTCTTATTTAAGCTAAAACTGTTGAGTTTAAAAAATTTTGACTATTGTACATCTCTTCTACAACGATTGAGTTTAGTAAAGAAAGAAAGAAAACATGTAAATAAAACTTAATTTCATCACCTGCTATTTTGCTATCCTATCTACCTTTAGTTTGAAATATAAAGACACATTCTTAACTAAGGCCGTTTCGGTTATCATACTAGTTTTAAGTATTATCTACTTAAAAGCACCTGCTAGTTAAAATAATGTAATATTATTATTATCTTTTACCTTTCGTAACTGAAATACCTATACAAAAATCCTGACAATATTAAACAAAAATTTCTCCTAAAAGTCCTTAATAATAGTTGCATAGGCAAAGTTGTACAAAATTCAAAAGACCATGATACTAAACACATAAAATATAATGTGTCATTTAAACATATAACGAATACTCTACATACAATTTGAATTATGCAAAGAAATATGTAAATAAAATAAGACAATATAAAAGAAGCACACTTAAAGGATAACATCCTAATTTATACATGAAACAGGCATGGAAAATTTAATTTTTTAAAGTGGAATAACTTCTAACTAAAATAATACTTTTTTAAGGATTTAACGTACTAAGCTAATTTTCTGTTAGACTATAGACTAGACTATAGACTAGACTATAGACTAGACTATAGACTAGACTATAGACTAGACTATAGACTAGACTATAGACTAGACTATAGACTAGACTATAGACTAGACTAGACTATAGACTAGACTATAGACTAGACTATAGACTAGACTATAGACTAGACTATAGACTAGACTATAGACTAGACTATAGACTAGACTATACTATAGACTAGACTATAGACTAGACTATAGACTAGACTATAGACTAGACTATAACTAGACTAGACTAGACTAAACTATAGACTAGACTATAGACTTAGACTATAGACTAGACTATAGACTAGACTATAGACTAGACTATAGACTAGACTATAGACTAGACTATAGACTAGACTATAGACTAGACTATAGACTAGACTATAGACTAGACTATAGACTAGACTATAGACTAGACTATAGACTAGACTATAGACTAGACTATAGACTAGACTATAGACTAGACTATAGACTAGACTATAGACTAGACTATAGACTAGACTATAGACTAACTAGACTAGAGACTAGACTATAGACTAGACTATAGACTAGACTATAGACTAGGACTATAGACTATACTATAGACTAGATTATAGACTGACTACTAAAGACTAGACTATAGACTAGACTAGACTAGACTATAGACTAGACTATAGACCTATAGACTATAGACTAGACTATAGACTAGACTAGAGACTAGACTATAGACTAGACTATAGACTAGACTATAGACTAGACTATAGACTAGACTATAGACTAGACTATAGACTAGACTATAGACTAGACTATAGACTAGACTATAGACTAGACTATAGACTAGACTTAGACTAGACTATAGACTAGACTATAGACTAGACTATAGACTAGACTATAGACTAGACTATAGACTAGACTATAGACTAGACTATAGACTAGACTATAGACTAGACTATAGACTAGACTATAGACTAGACTATAGACTAGACTATAGACTAGACTATAGACTAGACTATAGACTAGACTATAGACTAGACTATAGACTAGACTATAGACTAGACTATAGACTACTAAATATGTAGTCTGCTTGGAAAAATTACCAAAAATGTCGCGGAAATGCCACCGCATTTTTCGATAACAAAACGTATTGAAAAAAGTATTAAAAAACTGAGTTTTCCATGCCTGACATGAACCACGAATATAGTGAAACTATGTGTATTGACTTTAAGGAAAAGTTAGTTAACCAAAAAGGTAGGATTACCCAACCGCAACGTACTGTAACCGTAAGAAAACGTGTCAGCTGATCGTTTTTGATTAAGGAAAAGCAATGAAAATGCTTACCGAAATGTAGCCGTAACGTTTCAACCTGTATAAAATAGAATTTTATAACGTTGTTACGTGACATTTTTAGAACAGTGATGGCACTTTTGTATGTAGAATAGAACTGTGGCACAAATTCTCTTTTTTCTTACTTTTTTTATTTGTATGTACAAATTTGAATTTTTATATTATTATGCATAAATTTAATAAAATTGTTTAGCTTTTAAATTTTTAGGTTGCATATGTGATGTTAGTAATGTGTATACATAAAATTTTATAGAAAATACATTAATAACATATCAAACTCTAAGAGATCATAGTTAGACTGTTCAAATAACCTTCTAATTATAGAAGCAGGCGTAAGTCAAACGTTCTAATTCAGTTAATTCCAAGAAAAAAATATACATGATTAAAATATTTCTCCTGGAGTTAGAGGTCTCCAAAATGTTGATATATAATTGATTATATCTTGATTAATTATTTATATATATGATCGATATAGGTATCAATAATAAGGTCTTTGAAATATCATTTGATTGATATATAATATGACATAAATTATTAACCCATTGAGAGCCAGGCTGAAATGTTGATATTGACTTTTTTACAAAAGCGCCGTTATCTCAAAAATATATCGATGTAACGGTACTTCATATTACATAAAATTTTGTAGACAACAATTTGGGCTTTCATATGATATATGTTTTAGAGCCCTATCTCATTAAATGCAGGCATTGTGTGAGTTTAAAAATGCATATTTTTAAAATCATTGATTTGTATTAAATGCAATTGATATAGCTCGAAACTACTTATCCGTTATACATACATACATGCATGCATACATACATTCATTCATTCATTCAATTTTACAAGTGCAATTAAAGATAACTTTAAATTTTTCAATACTTTCTAAAAAAAGTTAAAAATAATTTTAAAAAATCGCGCGATTGAGATGAGATAGGCCTCTCAATCATATATCACATGGAAGCCCAACATGTTGTCTACAAAATTTGATGTGATATGAAGAACCGTTATATCGATATATTTTTGAGATAACTATGCTTTTGAAAAAAGTCAATATCAGAAAACATAAAATTTGACTTTTGGTCTCAATGGGTTAAAGATATATGTAATATTCTATATCGATCGATAGATATTTCTGAGACCTTTCTATTGATACCCATGTTGACAATATATAATAATTAGTAGCCGAGACATATTCAATTATATATCACTACTTTGAAAGCCTATAACTCCTGCACCTGAATAGAGAAGATAAATATTTTTCCTCTTTTATACTCAGAGGAAGAAGTGCTATCATATGGTGTATTCAACAGGAATAGAACGCTTGATGAGTTAAACGTTTTTACTTATATATATATATTTTTTAATTTTGGTACCTTTTCTACTTAAACATTTTAAAGAAACTGCCTCTCAATAACCATCACTGTTTCGAACAGCTGATTGAATATTTATTGTACTTTATTTTTGTTTTCTATAAATGTTGAATTTTTTTTAAATACATAAAATATTCTTAAGAAAATAACAAAATAAGCAAATTATTGCGAATCAATTTAACATTTATATTAAAAAACGTCTGAAAACTTCAATTATTTTGTATTTATTTTTAAAACAAGTGTTACGTTTTTAAATGTTCTATAATTGAACAAACGTGCTAACAGTACGGTACGTTACAGTACGTGGGCAGCAACGTTCGGGTAATTCTACCTAAAGAATTTATTTTGGGAAAATTTTAATTTCACCATTTTTCTTGTTAATAATTTTAAATATTTCACAACATTTATAAGTTTTCCTAGCCAGATTGCAGTTTATTGACCTTTCCATTTACTTCTTTTTAACTCATAATTCCAAACAAATTTAATTTCAATTATATAAATCAAAAAAAAATTCTTTTCAAAAAGCCTCCAAAAATTAGTTGCAAACTTTTCACTTTAATTTGTAATAATTTCTTACAAAACTACAACCTAGTGGCAAACGTGATGATAATTTTTTTGTACATTAACCAAAAAGCTAGGAAACAGTTAATGGTAGCTAACAATCAAGCCTTGAAACGAATAACAATTTCCGTTTCTAGGTACGGCAGAATAGTTATCAAGAAAAACTTTTAGCAAAACTTTAAAAAATCGTCATCATTCAATTCATTTTTATACTTCGTTACACAAATTGTTTCAATTCTTTTAAACTTTATTTGTATAACCCGAAAGAAATTCAAATCAAACTAATATAAATAATAATTAACAATCTTCGTCATGTGCCATATTCCATGACAATAAATGAAAAATTCTTTTTTTGAAATTTTTCTTTAAGAAAGTTTACTCAGGGCGGCAATCAGTAGGTTTTCTTATAAAACTTACGTTTTGCCTGCAGGTTAGCATTACTTCTACGTTTTCAGTATTGTTAAGTGTTAAAACTTAAACCAAAGAAATGTTTAAGGAAAACTGTTTGCAAAAAAAATATAAAAAAATCACAGAAATTGAAATAGTTTATGCAAATTCTATAATGATTATTTCTTTTTGTCTTTGTGTTATTTTCATGGGAAATATTTCTTACATATTTTTTTTGTTTTTGCTAAAGTAAAGTATATGAAATTTAATGTAGTTACACAGAAAAAACTGAAAATGTGTTTTAATTATCGAATTGATTGTATCAAGCAAGTTTTGCACCTATCAACAAAATGATGATATCAATTATGAAATTTGTAAAAAAATATTTTTTTTCCAATTAATGAAATAATCAAAACAATTAACATCAGTAATTAAATTCAAAATTTAAAATTAGTTAATTCATTAATTGGATAAATTAAATATTTAATAAAATAAAACTTACATTTTAATTAGTTTATTAATCAAATAAATTGAACAGTTTGGTTAAAAATGTATTAAAAATCAATAAAGTCGATGATTGAAACAATCAAAGCATTAATTGAATGCTTACAATGCTTTACCTTTAACAATGCGTTAAGCACTCTCAAAAATATCTCTTTATTGTCGCATTTGAACAAATAAAGTGATTTATAGATTTTAAAATATTTATGAAACTTCAACTTCTTATGCCTAAAATATTATTGACTGTTTGAGAATTATTTTCCGTTATAAATAATGAAATTATTTAAATAAAATATCAAAACAAAAACCAAAATAAAAAAGTAGGCTGGAAAAACTTTTTCAGCCAATTAAAAAATTTATTGATTCAATTAAAAGTTTAATCAAATTTGTATACTTAGGATCAAAACAATGAGATAATTATGACAATTAAAAAATTTTTTAAATAAAAGTTAAAGAAAGAGGAAAACATGTTAATTGAAAATAAACTACCGATAATTTTTTCTGTGTATTCGTAATAAATATATTGTTCAAAGTCATGCAGTTTTTATGGGCCCGCAAAGAATTGGGGCCTCGGTGTAATTTTTGAAAAAAAGTGATAATTTGTATATCTCTTATATTGCAAACCATTCGGAATTTTCATTCAAACTCTGATGAAAAGTTGTAGCTGTTGTTATAGAGAACATAAAATTACGAACGTATAAAATCAAGAAAACTCCATCTTCAGTTTTTTACTACTTTTATTAGCGATACCTGTACGTATACGTGTTAGTGATTTATTGGTATTAAACATATTAAGTATACGCCTAATTTAGAGAACATTTTAAGTTTTTTTGTGACACTATTTTTTAGAGGTTCTTGCAAATTTGATCTTGAAGATTATGTTTTTTGATTTTATATATTAACGATTGTTCTCTATGACAAGAGCTACAACTCATAGATGAAGAGCAAGATATGAACCTGAGAAAATTATGATTTTTTTGCCCAAATCTTTGAGGTCCATAATAAAGGGCATGACTTTGGGAAAAATGGGAGAAACGGATCTTTTTCTTTACTTATTCTGACATTAAACGAATATTGATTTTTAAAAGTATGCAATATTTTTTAAAATAGGAGTTATGATGAATTTATATTGTCTGTCTGTCTGTCTGTGTGTCTGTCTACCTATGCTTCATCCATTCTTTTAAACATTGTAGTCAAAGTACAGATCAAAATTTTGAAGATAATTCAATGAAATTTAGCACATATCATCACATATCTAATCCTCATATGATTATGGACTATCTTATTTTAAATTCAATGAGGATAGGTCCGTAATCCTATGTGGTTGAATATTTAAATGGACGGATGAAGGACGGACGGACAAACGAACATGATCCAATCGACACAGAAAATGATTCCAAGCGAAGACCCAATATTTTTGTGGGTAACAGACATCAGTACAAACGTATAAAATTACAAATTATTGAAACTCCGTCTTAATGGATATATTTGAAGGGAGACAAAATTACAACTTTTTAGCGTTATGCGTTTATGCAGTGTAATTATGTATAGACAAATTACTCGTGTTTGAGTCTTTATTATTTCCTGCCATAAAAATTTATTTGCAAATAAATCATCATTAAAATAAACATTATTATTTACATCCACCATTAAATATTTGAATTTGTTTCTCTTTCTCCTTTATTGTCTTGCATTTTATTACTTTTATAACTTTTTGGATTTTCTTATAAAAGAAGGCGAGATGTCATTATTAGATTGTTCATCAATAAGTAAAATGAATAAGAAGGTATAGTGGGGCATAGGCAACCATTTTATAATGTACACCTTTCTACCCATATAATACAATTCCTATTCATCATTGATGGCAGTAGATTTCAGATTTAAATAAACTTCAGCACAAATGGGATGGGTTTGCATATCCCACTGTAGGGTACAAACAAAACTCCAAAAAGTCGTTAAATCTTTATTTGTGTTTGTTTTTCTTTCGAATTTGTGGTAAACATCATTTAAGAAGGTATCCCAACCAACAAATTTCAAAGTTATTGTGCCAAAATGGAACTACTGTTATAAGTAACCAAAGCTCTAATAAATGACATCTCATCTGCTAAAATCGGTAACTTTTTAGTTGAAAAAGTGTTTGGAAAATCATGGCGCACTGATTTCTTATCAATAGTATCGATTTTTCCAGTTTTTTAAGTGAGATAAAATCATAAGACACAAATTTTACTTTATTGAAATTTATGAAATCAGTCATATTATTGTTTGTTGGGTATTTAACGTCATACAACAAATATTTTTTATGATTCTTTGGTTTTTGTTTGTTTGTCTAGTTTTGTGTTCTTTTCTTATTCATATTTGCCTTTAGAAAAGAGTCCATTTACTTTTGAAAAGTAATAAAAATAATAATAAATATAGTAATTTATATGAAATATTAAATTGCATTGCAAATTTACAATATAATGAAAATAATATATTTATTGAAATTTATAATAACAAAAGATCTTAGTTCTGCACACTTTTGAAATAAATTAATAATCTTTTCACGAAGGTAAAGGGTATATATAGCGATTAAGCTATATCCGTCTGTCTTTTTCTTTTTTCTTTATGTATGTATGTTTGTTGATATCAATTTTCTGAAGACGCTAGGTATCTTCGGAAAGCATATCACCAACAGTTCTCTCAGACAAGCTTTCGAGATGTTTTTTATTAAAAACTAGCAAAATTGGTCTATAAATCCCGGAGATATGAAATAAAATCTAAGACAATCTCCGAAAATTTCATCACAATTGACAACGGACAAGAACAGCAATTTATTATTGCTGTATAGAAAATTATTATAAAATATTTAAGAATTTCCTATTAAAATGTTTGTTCCTTTAAATTTATTGAAGCAAATGAGTTATTTCACAAATTCCTTTTACTACCAATATCAAATATTAAGCCATTTTCCATTATTATGATCAAAGGCGAAATAAGCCAAAGAGCAGTATACCAAATATTATATAAAAATAGACACATTATATTACACACTGAAAAATTTATGATCAAATATTAATACACGAGTGCTATTGAATATATGCTTATTAGGCTGGCTTCCTACCTTCGTTATCGGAAAAATATTACAAAAGGATAGAGGGTCATCGCGAAGGCAGTGTCTTATAATTTTAACTACTTCCAGATATATTAAAAAGGCAACAGTAAGGATTAAGATCTTTTAAAAAAGGGCATATAGATAGACGATCATCACTAAATCAGCGTATTGTAATTCTTACTACTCTAGGCGGTATCAAATTTATGATAATATATTTTTAGATTTGAAAATTTTACTCTTTTCAAGAATTTAAGAACTTACAAAATTGGTAAAAAAGAAGCCATACTATTGTTCACGCATTTGATGTATTTTGATGGCAAAGAGAAAAAAGCATTTGCATAATTTAATGGTAAAATTAGTTCAAGGACTGTAAGACTTGTTTGCTACACATATAAATAATATATGCAATGTTATGTTTATTTGTGTATTTTTAAACACAAATGTTTATTACAAAGTAATGCGTTATAATTCTAAAATACACATTGCCATTTCATTAGAATTGGCATTTCCAAAGAAAGTCTAGTGTTATAATTCTAAAATACACATTACCATTTCATTACAATTGGCATTTCCAAAGAAAGTCTAGTCTGGAGTATTATATTTTATAGCACTTGCAAATCAAATTTCGAACTCCACTTTTGTGAGGGATTTTAATAGTAAAAGACCTAAATATTTCTCATTTTTTTTAAGTAGTTTGAAAAGAAGTGGATTTAAATGTCCTTTTCAAAGTTTAGCGCACATGGTGTAGCTCATCCAAGATATTTGTATTTTTTATGTTTTCAAAAATAAAGTAGTTCTTGCCATAATTTTAAAAATAGTTTGCAACTAATTCGTGTTGATATGAAGTTTGTGAAGATTCCTCTACTTTCCATAATGGCTTTTGAATTGTTTTACTTTTTTTTTGTTTGTTTTTGCATTTTATAGTTTTTATGGCTATTACGTAATTTACCTTTGAAACGTGTATTCAGCTACATTTATATTTATAATTCTACAGACACCACAGTTTCTAAATTATGGCTATTCAAATGTTAATTAAGGCTTGTAGCATTAGCAAAAAGTTTTCACATGCAATGAAAATTTTCTTGGAATGATTTGAACTGAAGTCGAGCGAGAGATCTATATAATCTAGTACCATAAGAACCAGTAACCCACAGGTCGAAGTATTTGTCTTGTCCAGGCTGTAGTTTAAATCTAAACTCGCTGGAAGAGAATTTCGGTTATAAAGCCCACGGGTCGGAATCTTTTTCTTGCCCCGGCTGTTGTTTAGATCTAAGCTCGCTGGAAGATAATGTTGATTAAAAGTCTGATGCACAGTGAAGTCTATATTTTGGGATAAGTTTGGTGATATTACTAAGAAAACATATACCCATATAGAGGTATGTGGGCATCCTCTACCGTATACCTATAGGAAGTGTGATATTTTCCTCAATGAATGCGTCAGATGTGAAGTGTGTAGGGTAGAATTTTTCTTTCTTGTCAGACTATGTTCGGGGTTTACTCTGTTTATATCAGATTTACTACAATGTGAGTAAAAACAATGTCTTTGGCTTATTTGATGGACTTGTATTTTGGTCTTCCGATTATGTCTCTAGGTACTGTGATGAATCAACAGAGGTCATCCCATCTGTGCGGTTTTAAACGGAAGTGATATTTTTGCATCTCGGTAGTAAAGCAACAGGACAACAATGGTTAAGAGATTATATAGCTTGAGTATTTAAGAAAATTTCTTGTACATGTAGAAAGATTTCCACTTCCGTATAAGACAAAGGGTCATTTAACAAGCTCACCCAGTAGTTGTAAAAGTACCACCAAGGAATAATATTTCGTTTTATTTATAAAATATTTCATCAATATAACAGAAACATGCCAGGGGATTTGTTCTTTTTTAAAATCCTACTACTTCGCATTAGAAGCCCTTAAGTCTTATAATAGAGGTCTTTAAACAATGTTTATGTAATAGCATAAAAGTATGAATACTACAGTAAAAAAACATATTTATTTATTTCTTCAATAAAATCTAAAAAAATTACATAAACAAATTCATCACTCCTTCTTCCATTTGCTTTTCAATAACCATTAAAATATGTTTTATTACTTTCTTTTCTTTAAGAAAAAATAAAAATTCCTATAAAATGTAATAAAAGAAACCTTTTTCAAAAAATGTTCTTTTTATTTTTTACTCTAGTACAAAGTAACCATGAAATGTTACAACATTAAAATTTATGAACAAATATTTATGTGCATGAATATCAAAACAACATAAATGTAGTACATACAAGCAAAAGGAAAAAATGGTATGAAGAATTTTGAATGGGAAATAGAATTTTGATATATTTACATAGACTTTAAAGAAATATGAAAGATTTTCCATGAATTTTTAATAGGCTTTAATGAGTAAAGAGAGAAAATAGAAAAAGTATATAATTGGTTATGATGTGAAACTCAATAGAGACACTTTAGTAAGAAAAGTATTTGATAATTTATTTATTGTTTTGTTTTTTTATAATGTTCTACTGCTTTATGTATGTAAGTGTTTGAATTATTTCCGTTTCCTCTGTACTTAATGCAACTTAAGTATGTAACCAAAGTCAAGGATGTATGTTACAAAATAAATATGATTTTTTTTTGGTATCGCTATTCAAACAGCAAGTATGTAGTAGAAATGTTATTACTTTATTTACTGTAAACAAAAAAATACATAAAATACTCTACCGTGTATTATTTATATATATTTTTTTATTTTATTCTTGAAGACAAATGAAGTATATAAAATACAATAAAGCAACATATTTCAAAAAAAAAAAAAAAAAAAAAAAATGCAGTATTTTAAAGCTGTTGTTTAAAATAACAGATGTTCTTTTTGTAAAGAATAAATAACCATTTTATGAAGAATTTCCTTCTTGTAAGAAACCAAAATACCACAGATAGGATATAAAATATATTTTTGGAGCGTTGTTAAAAACATACATATGTTAACTTTGTTTCAAATGTTTTCATTTAGAGCGTGTGCCAAATGATAGCAAAGTACATTTTTACATTTTGCTGTGCCAAACGATATCTTTGTTGATTACATTAAATTTTTACAATTGTCACTAATTTCACAAGAAAATCTGCATTTGTTTTAATAAATGAAACACTTTTATTGATTTTTTTATTATTAAAATAAATTTATACAATCACAAATGTATTATAAACTAAAATTATATAATATTTTATTTTTTGTATTTTCAAATTTTTCTTTTCATTTGTCAAAAATTTATATAGCCCTATGAGCTAGTAAAATTTTATTCACCTCATATCTATCAAAAATTTACATTTTCAAGTAAATTGTTACCGATTGGCACACACTCTTAGTATTTTATTTATTTCCGTTAAAAACTTAGACGTATACTTGATTTTTGTTCAAAACATATATTAATCATACGCACGTGTGTACGTAAAGTAAGTGGTTTATTAGAGAACTTTTATGTAGTAGAATCTAAAAGTAGCCATAAAATACATAAGTTTCGATGTAAGAAAAGTTATTATTAACAGGTGTTGAGTCGTAAATATTGCAGTATTGCTGAAAAATTCTATTCTGCTATGTCCGTCCGTCCATCCGTCTGTCTGTCCATGTAAACCTTGCGGCCATGCTATAGGTCGCACTTTTCAAGATAATGCAATTTGGTACATACTCTTCTCTTGACGAAGCCTATTGAAAATGGTTAAATTCGGTCCATTATTTCGCCTAACCCTCATGCTACTTTACTCCTCGAATAGGGATTTTGAGCTCATAATTATGTTAGATGTTCTTGTATTGCTACAAAAATTGGCAAGACTTAGTTTAATATAAGTATAAATGCCGATGTTCGTAATGATAGAGCATCATTTGACCCTAGCCCCATTAAAAGACCCTTTAGACAATAAATTAAAGGCCAAAAGTAAGATTAGTCCCATATTTGCCCCTTTTTCAGAAATTTACTTTTTTGTTAACAAAGTGTTAAAATATTTCAGAATTAAAGCAATAAACAAATAAATATCTCGATCTCCAGTTACCGTTTAACCAGTAGATATTCTGTCGCTTAAAAAATAATTTTTTTATGGAATTTGTCGATCTACTGTTTCGATAAAATATAACCACACATTGAGAAAATATTTTATTATTTAAAACAATAATAATTTTTTACATACTACTCACTGGTGTAGGTTATCATATGATACACCATGGTTGACTATTCATTTTTACTTGTATTTTTAAATAGTTTATTGCACATTTTATATACATTCTATTTCATTTTTAAAATGCAGACAGTTTTGCCATGCGATGAAGTTTAATTGGATATGTTGTTATATGTCATTGTCAGCATTTTTTTCGTGTTCTTTTGCTTTCTTGGTTGTTTAAATTGTCTAATATTTTTTATTTTTACACACAATAATAGCATAACAGTGAAATATTGGGAGCCCAAATACTTACCAGAGCATGTTTTTTGTAACTTATGACAAAAAAGGCATTAAGTTCCTTTTTTTTTTATCGAAATCTAATAAAATTACACTCCAGAGAACCAATATTTTTGTCACAATATTTGCTCAAGAGCAGTAAGGTAAAAATATGTAAGTAAGGAACCTTACATATTTTTTTTTCCCAAAAACTTTTGAGCGCTACTTGTGTTTAAATGTGGTAAATTAATAAAGAGTGGCAGAAACAAATACCGCAAACACAATGCCATTTAGGTCCTTTCTTAAAACGATCTCTTCTCATAGAATCTCATAGAAAAGGTAATGTAGGCACCTTTATTAAAAATATTACACCAACATAAACACATATATTCTATACAAAAAATATTTAAGTAATGTTGAGCAATAAAGAAATGATAAATACTCTTAATAAAATTGGTAGGAAGTCATAAAGTAATATTACACCAATTAGAGTCTCTTCTTTACATTTACTGCTACTCAACATTTACTGCTGAAAATATACAACATATATATAAATATTTATTTACAAATCTTGCAATAATAATTCTCTGCAATTTATATAATAAAAGTAGCAACAATTGGACTTGAAAAGAACAAAATGAAAAAACAAACTTTTTCTCAACAATGGATTTTATTTTTATATTTATTATATTACCTTTCTTATTTCTATTTATATGCAAAAAGTTTTAGGGGAAAAAAAAGGAAAAACTTTCGTAACAAAACGTCTATTGACAGTGTGTATTTATATTTGTAAATAATGTCAGACATATACAAACATGATACATCCTTTACAGGTTCCTTATTCAACGGAAGGACAAAAAAAAAAAAAAAAAATTGTTTGGTGTCTGTTTTGCAGAAAGGGGAATATGTAAGCAAATCAATGTTTAGTATAGAGATATTTGCAAAATAAGCTCCTTAAGGAGTTATGGGTAAAATTGATTGCTAGATTTTCATACTTGAAATGTGTGCTGTGGCTAACAACTTGTGGGTAAAAGGTCACTGGGAAATGATTATTTTGTTTGAAAGTGTAAGTAATTTTTATCTTCGGTTAACCAGAGTTAACTTATAGATCTCGGCCACTAAGGGCTCCCGTATGCTCCTTCCCATGGAAGATGTTGGTAAAAATCTTATATAAATTTATATAAAAGAAATAAACGTCTATTGTTCAGAAACTCAGATTTTTAAAATTTTCTTTAGTATTCCTAATGTATGTGATATTCAAAATAATTCCAAACTCAAGTTATTTGGATCATATTTCGATAAAAGCCTGCCAAAGGCAGAGAATGGGTTTATAGATTCACTGCAATTTCCATATGCTCTACATTCATCTGTATCTTCGTTAAATTTTTTAAAATTGTGTCCGTAAACCTAAGAATAGAATATGTGCTAACCTAATATTTATTCATCCTGAGGAGGCTGCTAAGATTACTTTTATATCCTAATAAAACTTAACTTTTTGAGTGAAAACATAAAGGTCTGTTCTCGAAAACAATAAGAGGAGCAGAAAATAAGAGCGAAATTTATGATCACTGCTTTTTAATACCAAAAACCGATTTTTTGAATCAAAACGTAATGATCCGGTTTTCTCGAAAACTATAAGAGCAAAACAAGCGAAATCTGTGATCACTTTCATTTCCTACTAAAAATCGATAAGGTTAGTATAAACATAAAAGTCCGTGTTTCCCGAAAACTATAAGAGATAGGAAACGAACAAAAAATCTGTGATATTGTGGCTCTGGGAGTAATAAACACCAAAAGTTAGTTAGTTAGTTAGTTAGTTAGTTAGTTAGTTAGTTAATTAGTTAGTTAATTAGTTAGTTAGTTAATTAGTTAGTTAGTTAGTTAGTTAGTTAGTTAGTTAGTTAGTTAGTTAGTTAGTTAGTTAGTTAGTTAGTTAGTTAGTTAGTTAGTTAGTTAGTTAGTTAGTTAGTTAGTTAGTTAGTTAGTTAGTTAGTTAGTTAGTTAGTTAGTTAGTTAGTTAGTTAGTTAGTTAGTTAGTTAGTTAGTTAGTTAGTTAGTTAGTTAGTTAGTTAGTTAGTTAGTTAGTTAGTTAGTTAGTTAGTTAGTTAGTTAGTTAGTTAGTTAGTTAGTTAGTTAGTTAGTTAGTTAGTTAGTTAGTTAGTTAGTTAGTTAGTTAGTTAGTTAGTTAGTTAGTTAGTTAGTTAGTTAGTTAGTTAGTTAGTTAGTTAGTTAGTAGTTAGTTAGTTAGTTAGTTAGTTAGTTAGTTAGTTAGTTAGTTAGTTAGTTAGTTAGTTAGTTAGTTAGTTAGTTAGTTAGTTAGTTAGTAGTTAGTTAGTTAGTTAGTTAGTTAGTTAGTTAGTTAGTTAGTTAGTTAGTAGTTAGTTAGTTAGTTAGTTAGTTAGTTAGTTAGTTAGTTAGTTAGTTAGTTAGTTAGTTAGTTAGTTAGTTAGTTAGTTAGTTAGTTAGTTAGTTAGTTAGTTAGTTAGTAGTTAGTTAGTTAGTTAGTTAGTAGTTAGTTAGTTAGTTAGTTAGTTAGTTAGTTAGTTAGTTAGTTAGTTAGTTAGTTAGTTAGTTAGTTAGTTAGTTAGTTAGTTAGTAGTAGTTAGTTAGTTAGTTAGTTAGTTAGTTAGTTAGTTAGTTAGTAGTTAGTTAGTTAGTTAGTTAGTTAGTTAGTTAGTTAGTTAGTTAGTAGTTAGTTAGTTAGTTAGTTAGTTAGTTAGTTAGTTAGTTAGTTAGTAGTTAGTTAGTTAGTTAGTTAGTTAGTTAGTTAGTTAGTTAGTTAGTAGTTAGTTAGTTAGTTAGTTAGTTAGTTAGTTAGTTAGTTAGTTAGTTAGTTCGTTAGTTAGTTAGTTAGTTAGTTAGTTAGTTAGTTAGTTAGTTAGTTAGTTAGTTAGTTAGTTAGTTAGTTAGTTAGTTAGTTAGTTAGTTAGTTAGTTAGTTAGTTAGTTAGTAGTTAGTTAGTTAGTTAGTTAGTTAGTTAGTTAGTAGTTAGTTAGTTAGTTAGTTAGTTAGTTAGTTAGTTAGTTAGTTAGTTAGTTAGTTAGTTAGTTAGTTAGTTAGTTAGTTAGTTAGTTAGTTAGTTAGTTAGTTAGTTAGTTAGTTAGTTAGTTAGTTAGTTAGTTAGTTAGTTAGTTAGTTAGTTAGTTAGTAGTTAGTTAGTTAGTTAGTTAGTTAGTTAGTTAGTTAGTTAGTT
Organism: Lucilia sericata; assembly: GCF_015586225.1. Lineage (NCBI taxonomy): Eukaryota > Metazoa > Arthropoda > Insecta > Diptera > Calliphoridae > Lucilia > Lucilia sericata. The sequence goes on along the minus strand of NW_023995468.1, from coordinate 41,811 downwards.
AGTTAGTTAGTTAATTTTTCAATTCAATTTCCAACAACGTTTTTCCTACTGGCCTCATGCTTTGGACTACTTAAGAGGTATTTTGGGAAATATAGAAATACATATTTAGGTATGAATTTGTAAGTGTATGTGTAGGCAATATATAGTATACAGACAGTCATGTTAAATACCTAAATGTATCCTCATACGTAGTCACACACTTATGCTCAAATAAATAATAAATGTTTTCCGGTTTCCTTTGGGATACATTAGTTTTAATAAATTAAATGGTATTTCTTACTACTTTTATTAACCCCCATTTTCACCACCTCCAGTTATCGTTTAACTGGTAGTTTTTTTTCCAGTTAAGACAATTTTTGAATGTGAACTGTCAAAATATCTTAAAGTTAAAAAATAACTAGAGATGGTGAAAATGGTGGTAAATGTGTATGAATTTATTGCTTTTCTATTTCTTTTACTTAAGTTTCATAAGAAAAGTCGATAATTATTTTCTTTGACTATGAATTTGCTCCTTTTCTTTAATTTTCATACAAAACTTTATAAAAGATAAAATTCTATGTAATAACGGCAACCAGAGAGAAAACTGCTATTTAGCTTGAAAGAATGAGGTGTTAAACCGCTATGCTGTGGTTGCTGGCTGTGTAAATTAATTGAAAAATTTAATTTCTGCCGAGATAAATTAAAAAAAAGTGGTTTTTTATGTTATCAATCATACGTAATGTGTTAGTATTAAATGATTAAAGAGAATTCTATATTGTTTGTTATATAGTATGTTTAAAAAATTTTACTTTGAAACATAAAACTTCCTCTATTTAAAAATGTATACAAATATTTATTTTATATAAAAGTTTCTTATAGAAATTGCATAAACTAAAATGTTTTCAAGCTGTATTTAATCTATTTGTTTAAGTTAAATAAAGAATTTGTATGTTCTTTTTAGTTAGAAAGTTCTAATTGAGTATAAATATTAAAATACTTTGAAAAGTCTTAGCAATCAACACGAATAGTTTATGGGAACTTAAACATGTATTAGCTGTTCTATATTTGGCTTCATGTTTAAATATTTAATGGTTTCATGTGTAAATATTTAAATTAATAAAGTTTATATGTGAAAACAACATCTCAAAAATTGGGTTATATAAAAGTTATTTATATAGAATGTTAAAAAACGTTTATTTTCTTCAATATTAACTACAAAATCGTATAAAGTTGAGACATTTGTATTTTATTTGCTTTAAATAAATTTATCTAAAATAGAAGACAAAGATATATCACTAGCGCCGTTTTTTAGCGCATATTTATACCTTACACCACTTTAGTGGGGAGGGTATATTGGATTTGTGCTGATGTTTGTAACATACAAAAATATTCGTCCTAGACCCACCTTAAAGTATACCAATCGGCTTAGAATCGTTTTCTGAGTCGATTAAGCTATGTCCGTCCGTCCGTCTGGCTGGCTGGATGTCCATGTAAACCTTGTGCGCAAGGTTTCAAGGTAATTGGATGAAATTTGGCACACACGTTTTATTTGACAAGGACGAAGCCTATTGAAAATGGTTAAAATCGGTCCATTATTTCACCTAGCCCCCATAGAACAGAACCACCCGAAAAGGGCTTCTGAGCTCATAATTATGTTAAATATACAGATATATCGATAAAATACGGCACAACTAAGTTTTATAGAAGTCTTGATGACCCTGCCAAATTTCATAAAGATCGGGCCCCATTTGACCCTAGCTCCCATACAAAGTCCCCTTCAGAAAATTACTTGAATGTCCCAAATTAACTTATAAACACAAATATCGCGATGAAATTCAGCACAATAAAATATTATGTAAATATAAATATATTCACAAAATTTTATCGGGCTTGGTCCGTATTTGGTATTCAATCAAAGATATAAATCTACAAAACATTGATATAAATGTTTTACAATTTAGTACAATATTTTAACTGTTCTACAATTTACCTCAATTTCAATCCCTATATTAAGACGTTTGTTTGCAAATATTGAAACCCCCAGATAACAATATGAATGTGGCTAAAAGAATAGAAATAAAAAATAGCTACATATTGATAACAGAAATACATTTAAATAAAGCAAAGACAAAACTGTTATTGTAACAGGCCAGTATAGGCATTAAGGCAGTCATTGTATATTTGAAAAACTTTTCCATAAAACATCATGTCTTAAGCTTACTTATGTCCATTGAAATATGTACAAATGCCAATTGTTATGTTTTTTTAATGCAAACAATACACCGAAATAATAATGTTTCGATTGAGAAATTAAGAAATAAACAGACTTTTAATATATTACTATTTAAAGTACTTTTTGTTATCAGTAGCATAAATAAAGTTATGACTTCCTAGAACTTATAGGAATCTGATATATATTTCTTTAAAATTCGAATAAATATATCTAGAACTAAAGGAGTTAACACACAGATATTGTAATAATAACTTCTTTCATTTTTGTCCAAAATCTGCGACTAAATAAGTTTCTTTCCTTATTTTTGTTAGTGCAAGTAAGTTTCCATACATTTATTGGAAACTGTAATATGTTTTTGTGTATTTGGGGAAGTTGCTGTTGTTTTTGTTCAATAAACCAGCAGTGACAACATGCTGCTGTTTTTATACCCTTCACCTTCGTGAGAAGGTTATATAAAAGTTTGTCATTCCTTTTGTAATTTCCACAATATAATTTTCCGATCCTACACAGAAAAAACTGAAAATGTGTTTTAATTATCAAATTGATTGTATCAAGCAAGTTTTGCACCTATCAACAAAATTATGATATCAATTATGAAATTTGTAAAAAAAAAATTTTTTTCCAATTAAAGAAATAATCAACACAATTAACATCAGTAATTAAATTCAAAATTTAAAATTAGTTAATTCATTAATTGGATAAATTAAATAATTAATAAACTAAAACTTAAATTTTAATTAGTTTATTAATCAAATGAATTGAACAGTTTGGTTAATAATGTATTAAAAATCAATTAAGTCGATGATTGAAAAAATCAAAGCATTAATTAAAACCTTACAACATTAAAGGATTACTTTACCTTTAACAATGCGTTAAGCACTCTCAAAAATGTCTCTTTAGTGTCACATTTGAACAAAACAAGTGATTTATAAATTTTAAAATATTTATGAAACTTCAACTTCTTATGCCTAAAATAATATTAACTTTTTGAGAATTATAAACATTCTTTCCATTATAAATAATGAAATTATTTAAATAAAATATCAAAACAAAAAACCAAAATAAAAATGTAGGCTGGAAAAACTTTTTTAGCCAATTAAAAAATTAATTGATTCAATTAAAAGTTTAATAAAATTTGGATACTTATGATCAAAACAATGAGATAATTATGACAATTAAAAAATTGTTTAAATAAAAGTTAAAGAAAGAAGAAAACATGTTAATTGAAAATAAACTACCGTCTGTCTATGTTAAAATCAATTATTCTATCAGACCTGCTTTCGAGAAGTTTCCTATTTAAAATCACCAAAATTCGTTTATAAATAACGAAGATATGAGGAAAAATCCCAGACAACCTCTGAAAATTTACATGCTCTGATAAAAAACCAACAACAACATTGCTTGTTGGAAAAAAACATATGTTTGGATATGTGTTGGTATTATTGCTTTATGTATTTTGTTTCGTTTAGTGATCTTCTTGTTATTGTTTGTTTTGTTATGCTATTGTTAAAGTAATGAAAAGTTGGGAAAAATTAAATAGATTGAAGTTTTATGAAATTAATATTTTTCAAAAACACAATATGGTGAAGGGTATATAAGATTCGGCAAGACGAATATAGACTTCTTACTTATTTTTTCTATTTTGGCTGCTGACATTGTGTTTTGTTGTGGTAAAACTTATGCAAACCACAGGTTTTTCCCTTTGAATCTGAATGTAATAAAAATTCAAAACACACTTATGTACATTAATACATACATAGGTAAATAAACTAACATACGCATACTTATATCGACTACAACTGAAAAACATTAAAAATTGCTCTTTACAAATTTTGTTTTGTCAGGAAAAATAAATATTTATTTCGAGTGTCGGTCGATTTGCATTTATGGCATATTTTTTCCTTTCCATTTTTTTTTCATATTTAACCTCCATTCCGATGATCCATTTAGTTTCCTCATTTTATTTTATTTTATTTAGATTTGGTTGTTTTTCACTTTACAATTGTCAAGGGGTTTTTGGATGGAATTTTATTCTGAATTGATATTTTCAAGTTGTTTATGAATAAGTTTTTGTATGGTTTTATACAGTTCAAATATGTAAAGTTTTTTTTTTTAAAAACACTAAAAGTTAAATAAAAAATATTAAAATTTAAATGGATTTTATTAAAATTCTTTGAATATAATATTTATTTAAATTCAACATTTTTCATTTAAGTATTTGTTTACCTTTTTTTCTGTCTGCGCTGCCATAATAACATTGCTGTCTGTATTTAAAAACGATTTACAAATTGTAACCATTAATCAATTCATGATTGAACTTGCAAAATAAATAAAATCCATTGAAATTGAACATATTAGTTTAAATGGTTTGTATCGTGTACAAGTACTATTGTAAATCAGAATTGGGGAAAAATATGGAAAAAATATGAAAATTTCTTGTGTCTGCTAGCAGCTCGGCAATTTACGTACACATGCCTGTCTGGCAACAGTATCATCAACAAATATTAAAAATACATCCGGTTATAAAATTGGATTGTTGGCATAGGATGGTCAGAAAGAAACATTGATCGGCAGAGGTAGATAGCAGGTGGTGATAGTAATCACATCTTAACATGTAGAATATCGCAAAAAAAACTTTCCTTTCGATCACTTTTTCACTACACATTGTCATTTCTGATATTTTTTAATAGAGGTGCAAATTCTCTTTATAACTACCACTGCTTTGTAAGCCTCTCAAACATTTCTGTATCTGTAAAATGCATGTTTGTTTTTGTATACTTTTTTTCATGTTTTTTTTTTAGTAAAATTATTGAAGATTTATGATTACTTGTAAAAAATTATGCTGTGTTTATAAAACCAATAAAAAATTACACAAATTTTATTTAAATATTTACACTTGTGGCTTCCTATGTGTGTGTCTTTGTTGATTAAAATGCCAACAATGTTTTGCGCAAATTGTTAAAATTAATAAATTGTTAAAAAATTGTACTTGTAAAACATTGAAAAATCAAAAAGAAACATATTTACATTAAATTTAAAACAACTGATTAAATTTATTAAACAATAAAAAAATAAAATTTTTCAAATTTCGTTTTAAATTTTATTTATTTTTTTACCTTTTTTACCCTTTTCCTACGTAAGAAGGTTATATACATATAAGTTTGTCGTACCGTTTGTAATTTTCACAATATAACTTTCGACCCTATAAATTAATATATTCTGGATCCTTATAGAAAGCGGAGTCGATAAAATAATGTCTGTCTGTCTATCCATCTGTCTGTTGAAATCCATTTTCTGAAGACCCCAGATATCTTTGCGATTCAAAACTTCAATAATTCTATGAGACATGCTTTCGAGAAGTTTCTTATTTAAAATCAGGAAAATCAGTCCCTAAATAACGGAGATATTAGCAAAAATCCGAGACAACCTCTAAAAATTTTATCAAAAAAAGGAAATCTTTTGTATGCTTTGATAAAAAAGCAACAACAACATTGATTTTTGGAAAAACGTATGTTTGGATGTGTGTTGGCTTCATTGCTTTGTGTATTTTGTTTCGTTTGGCGGTCTTGTTGTGGTTTGCTTTGTTTTGCTATTTCTAAAGTAATGATAAAGTTGAGAAAAATGAAATAAAGTGAAATTTTATAAAATTAATCTTTTTTTTTAAACACTCTTGGTGAAGCGTATATAAGTTTCGGAAAGGGCAAATGTAAACTTCTTATTAAAAACACTATTTCATTCATTCATAACACATATAAATATTAGTCTAAGATCCACAAAAAATATATATTTTTTATCTATTATTTATAAATTGGCTCAAATTTTTCGCTTAAATATTTTCCTTAAGCTTAATTTATTTTTAGATATGTTTATAATTTAGTTACTTTTACTTAACATATTTCAATAATTTGTGTTTAAGATCCTCTACAACCGTTTAACAACATTATGATATTCCTTTCCTTGCTCTAGGCATTCATCATACACTTATCTTAATTGCTGTCTTTTGTTATTGAAGAGTTCTTCTTAAAGAGCCCTGAAAAATTGTTGAAGTTTTAATAAGAGTTTACTTTAAAATGGCATATTGATGTTGAATTAAACAAGATAAATTTACTTACACAAAATACTTCAGTTAAATATTAAATATAAATGTAAAGAAAGTGTTAAGGCTGAAGAGGGGAAAAGCATTAAAAGCAAACATATTATTGCTCTTAATTAGTAACAATTAGCACATTCATTTAAAAGTTTTAAAAAGATACATTTTAATTAAAAATTGTGAAGTTATTGTTGATACTATTTTATTATTTTTATTTTTTTTAATATATGTATATTTTATAAATTACACAATTATCTTTGTATAATTTGCAAATTCATTGTTTTTTTCATTTTTTTTTTCACTAATTTTTGTATTATTAAAATTTACGTATACATTTTTTAGAATTATACTAAATTAAATATCACTCATACGTTCCCATATGAAAAAATTTAATATTCTTAACAAATAACTATAGCATAACTTTAGGATGTACATAATATTATCGATAGCGAATACTTTATATTTGTATATTTTTACAATTATTGTTACTTATACGCCATGTATTTTACACAGTGGGAAGAGCCAAAAACTGAAGGGAAATAAAACTGTAATTTCTAAACGGTCAAGCCGATTTGAAAGATGCTAAAATAAGAGATGTTATCTAGTTTTCTGAATTTAGACCTTACTGGACGGGGCGGCACTTTGTTTGCCATCAGATATCCAAAAATGTATTAGATATATGTATGTATATGTTCACATAACTATAAACTAATCCTTATAGCTTAAGATATCGCATTAGAATCTTAATTTTTCAACTTTTTTAACCAAAAAAGCTATTAAGATTTCTAAAGCGTACTACTTAGAGCAGAAGTTTTAAATTAAAATAAAACCTGTCAATCACAAGCTTTATTGTTGTTGGCTAAACTTTTCCCTCCACCCTCGTTATGACACACATATATATTATTTATTGTCTGATTACCAACTTAATTAATTGCCATCAAAAGTTGGAAACTAAACACAAAGAACTGAAAAGTCATAGCAAAAACGTTGAATAAAATATATAGTCAATTACAAAGAATTGCAGCATTATAATGGAAAATAACAAGCAGTAAAAACAAGTATAAAAGTTTAGTTGGTTATGCAGGACTATAGGATGACCTACACTTAATGTAAATAATTAAAAGTGATTTTAGGAAGGTGACAATTATGTTTATGTTGAAGCGATTTACTTAATTTTAGGAACTTATGGTAATTCCGAACTGATTGCCTTAACAATTGTTTGTTCTCTATTGGAGTAATTTACTATTAGAAGATTCTTGAGTGTTACAAACCTTAACATAACTGTATTATATTTTCACTAATATAGTGAATGCAACAGAAAAGAAACTACAGATAATAAAGAAGGAAAAATTGTACCAAGAAAATGTTAAAAAAAAATACAAAAAAAAACTAATTACATTTTTATTAATTTCTCTGAACACATTGTCTACGTACATACATATAATAAACTGTTAGGGGAAAGTGTACACAGCAACAAATATTTCAGTTGCAAAACTTTGCAAATGATTTGTTCCTTTCAAACATTTATAAAAATAATATTTAATTAAACAACTTAATGGTGTTTGAATTAAACTGAAATCTAAACCCTTTCTTTCTTTTCTCTGTGTATTTCAGATTGAAACACCAAACAAATTGCCAACTTTAATGAAATATTTTAGTTTTTCTCTCATTATAAGTACTAGTATTTTTTGCCATTTTGCTGTTACAAATAGTTAATTGGAGTGTGTTGTATTACTAGTACTTGTTCATCTAAATTAACTTTTTAAGTTGAATGTACTTCAATTTGGAACCCTCAACATATGCCATGAAATTTTAATTATTTGGCAGAGTAAAAAAACGTGTTTTAGCATGTATCTTACTAAGCAGCTATTAATCGTTGGAAAAAATTAAAAAGGGTTACAGTTTTGAAGATATCAACATCAACATTAACTTTGTTAGTGGTAATACAATTTAAAAATTATTTGAGTTTTAAATAAATTTAAATGCTTTTATTAAAATTGTCCGTTTTTACACAAGTTTTTTTGTTTTATAGAAATCAAGCGAAAACCGTTAGAAAGAAGTCATTTTCTCTTTATTGAAAGACAAATAAAATAAAAAAATATTTTTTATTAAAACATGGCAAAGAAGACTTCAAAAACCTCTTTGAGCAGAAGCAGCTCACACTTTGAACTATTCAAAAGAAAGTAACTCACAAAACGCTGGCAATTTAGGGTAACCAAAAGTTTTAAAAAACTTTAGCTAACACTAACTAACTAACGAACAACGAACGAACGAACGAACGAACGTAAACGAACGAACGAACGAACGAACGAACGAAACGAACGAACGAAAGAACGAACGAACGAAACGACGAACGAACGAACGAACGAACGACGAACGAACGAACGAACGAACGAACGAACGAACGAACGAAACGAACGAACGAACGAACGAAACGAACGAAGAACGAACGAACGAACGAAAGAACGAACGAACGAACGAACAAAACGAACGAAACGAACGAACGAACGAACGAACGAAACGAACGAACGAACGAACGAAACGAACGAACGAACGAACGAACGAACGAAGAACGAACGAAAGAACGAACGAAGAACGAAACGAAAACGAACGAACGAACGAAACGAACGAACGAACGAACGAACTAAACGAAACGAACGAACGAACGAACGAACGAACGAAACGAACGAAAACGAACGAACGAACGAACGAACGAACGAACGAACGAACGAACGAACGAAGGAACGAACGAACGAACGAACGAACGAACGAACGAACGAACGAAAGAACGAACGAACGAACGAACGAACGAACGAACGAACGAACGAACGAACGAACGAACGAACGAACGAACGAACGAACGAACGAACGAAAACGAACGAAAAGAACGAACGAACGAAACGAACGAAACGAACGAAAAACGAACGAACGAAGAACGAACGAACGAACGAAAACGAACGAACGAACGAACGAAAACGAACGAAACGAACGAACGAACGAACGAACGAACGAACGAAAACGAAAGAACGAACGAACGAACGACGAACGAACGAACGAAGACGAACGAACGATAAAAATAAACTAACAACTAACTAACTAACTAACTAACTAACTAACTAACTAACTAACTAACTAACTACCTAACTAACTAACTAACTAACTAACCAAGTATCTAACTAATAGCAATGAATATCTGAACACCAAATCATCCAGTTTTGAGTTATGTATAATGTTATGCTAAATATAAGACAAGACATTGTTTTAAAGCCAATGGAAAATTACTTGCTATAAAAGAAAGCGCCTTCAGTATACAGGCGAATACAATGAGGACTGAACTAAAAACATAGGCGAGATTATCTCCTATGGCCACTTGGTATAATTTAATAGTGGATAGGTCCACTTAACTTCTTACGGTAACCCAAATCGATACCTTTATCTCTAGAACTATATTTAAGCGGATACCCTAAGATCGGTAAATGACAAAAAACTGAAGAGTAAATGCACTATCATTATTCACTTCACGACAAAAATAAAACCTTAAATGAAAGGAATTGCAATGACGATGTCAACGACAAGGACGTATAGAGGATAAAGGAAAAACTATGAAAGAAAATTCTTTATCAAAAATTAAAATTCTGGGTGCAAATTTCCCTTAAGCAACAAATTGTAATGTGCTTTATATACTCAAATTGGTTTTATTGCAATTTTTAAAGGAACATTTTTGAAAAGGAATGTAATTGTGGAACAATTTATTAGCGGGGGTGTATTTCAAATTTTGAAAGGAGGGTCGGTATTGAAAGTAAAGAATTTTGTGAATAAAATAAATTCTACATAAAGCGTCCCTGACACCATACAGTGAGGCCATAAATATCACTTTGAATTGAACTTAGATTATATCAAAATTATGAATTAAGGATGGGCACTATAAATTTCAAAAGTTATGGCTCAAAAACGAACTCTGCTTTAAAGTAATACGTATTATAATTTTACAAGTATTAGACCAAATGTTAACTTGTTGGGCGAAATTCCCACACATTGAAAAATGTTAATAAAGCAAAGATTTATCGCTTTCAAACTTCTCACTCATATATAAATATACTTATGTATGTACATTAGAGTGGCTTCAAAATTGAACATTGTACATATATACTTACAAAGTGGAGGGTGTATACACATATTCAAAAAAGGATTTTTTTCTTTAATTAATTTCGATGTCATTGATTTACAACACTGTTGAAGAGCGCTGTTACAACAGTATAGTAAGAATTTCATTTCATTATTTTCTTCTTGTTAACCCAATTTGATAGTAGTTTTTATCATTTTCAGTCTTTGTTAGTTCCTAACAGAAGATGACGACACTGCTGCCGTTGTGTTGTTGTTAAAAGAAAAGAAGAAAAATTAAACTGAATTGTAGTGGATGATAATAGAGGGAGTCAAATGGCAATTGGTATAAATTAATTTTAACACTTTTTTGGCAGTTAAAGCAGCAGCAAAAGACAAAATAATTTAAATAAATAAAAGATTATTTATTTTAGTTTTTCAACAGTTTTACATTCTTGTTTAAAGAAATTATTATTTGTTTATTTATCTTTCTTTTGTTGACATTTGGCTTCGTTTTGGCTAAAATATTTTTTTATTTAAATAGTTTAAACTCAAGTTGATCTATTGTAGTTTTTAGGTTGTATTCTCAATTTTTCTTTTATTTCCTGAGGCCATTGTCTATAATATTGATGTGGCGATTGTAGTTTAAATATTTCTTTTAAATAGTTTAATTTCTTTTGGACTTAAACCCAATTGCTTTACTTTACAAAGTCATAAAACACAACTTAGTCATTTTACATAAAAATCATCTAATACATTTAATTTTCGAAGATGTGATATTAAATTGAAGGACGTTACGTGTGGTTTTACAATACACTTTTTGCCTCTATAGCCATTACAATTGTAGTAATTGTAGAAAAAAATTTTGAATTGAAATATTGACTTAAAACTGATTTGAATATTCAATTGAAAAGCGCTGAAATGTAATAAAATGAATTATACGAATGAATGAAGAAACCAATGAACTAGAAATTGAAGAAAAAAATTGCCAATATCATATTGATTATATTATTATTGCTAAAAATATATTGCATACAATCACAGTAATTGAATGAATATATTATGTGGATCTTAAAAAACTGTTATTTTCTCAATGTCCAAAGTTTTTATTTTCATTAAAACTACTTTAGTTTAGACAAGTAAAAGTGTTAAATTCGGCAGTGCCGAATCTTATAAGTATACCCACCATTAAACCGTATGCCGTAAAAGGAATGCTGCTCTATAAACATCAGGGTGATATCACTCATCAAAAATACTGAAGAGGAACTTATATGAGAGGTAGGATGAATTATTGACCGATCAACATAAAATTTGATAAAGAGATTTTGGCTCACATGGAACTAATCTGTGTCGAATTTCATCGTTATACTCGTATTTTTAAGACATTTTCTGAAGGGGACCTATATGGGCGATTTGGTAGAGAGGTTTTGGTTCGTAAGAGAATTACTTATGTAAAATTTCATAGCTATACTCGTATTTTTAAGCTAGTAATGAGGATTAATGTCACTTTCTGAAGGGGACCTTATAAAGTGGGGTCAATTATTGATCGATCCATATAAAATTTATTAGAAAAATTTTGACTCGCATGAAACTTAAGTGTCGAATTTCATCGCTATATTCTAGTTTTTAAGCCAGTAACGAACAATATAGCCTTTTTCCGAAGAGGACCTTATATGGTGGTACCAGTGATGCCAGGAGATTTTTTTCAGAAATCCCTACGCTTATAAAAAAAAATCCCTTTTTTCCCTACACCCACTTTTTATTTTCCCTACATTTTTCCCTACACTACTTTTTTCCAAGTTTATCTTAAAAAAATACAAAAATAACATAAAAAACTAAAATATTAGCTCCGTTTTATAATATACATATATATGTATTTTTTTTTTTAATTTTTAGGAATGAAATTTCTAGAATTTAAATTTTTTTTCTTTTAATTTTACATAATACAAATCTTCCAAGCCTGACTCTTCAGTTAAGATTAAAAAAACAAGACAATTGATTTATGGCAGTATCACGATTCGATGTTAAAAATTTATTTTATGTTTTTTAAGGTTTACTTTCGCGTTTACTTTTGCGTTTTCTTTTTGCGGTTTACTTTTATAAATTTTCAGAACATTAAATCTATATGAAAGATTTTAGTATGTCGCATGTTTTGTAGACCTCAGTTCAAGAAACCCGAATTTTGGATTATGCCAGTCTTGTAGCGATATGTAGGTACATATATTGTAGAAATTACAAGCGGAATTTTTACTAACGATACACTTAAAACTGATTTCATTTTTAATTTTAAAGTTTAATACATGAAAGGGTATATTTTTAGTTGTTAAAAACTATGAAATTGAAAAATCCCTACAATTTGACAATAGTAAGCAATCTTTCCCTTTTTCCCTACACGTGAAATTTTTGAAAAAAATCCCTACAAAAAGGGAAAAATCCCTACACTTGGCATCACTGGGTGGTACGGTCAATTATAAATCGATCCTAATAAAATTTGGTAGGGAGATTTTGCTTCATATAAAACTTATTTATATCGAATTTCATCGCTATACTCGCACTTTTAAATCAGATATGCCCGTTAAAGCTCTGTTTCGAGGATCCACTTGTATGGGGGCTATCCGAAAACGTGGACCGATATTTCCCATTTTCAATACCAAACAAACTTTACCTATAGAAAATATTTGTGGAAAATTTCAACCCACTAGCTCATTCCGTTCGAACTCTATCGTGCTTTCAACAGACGGACAGACGGATAGACAGACGGACGGACATGTCTAGATTGTCTTAAAATTTAATAAGGACCCAGAATATATATGTATATACTTTTGTGGGTCTATGACCAATATTTCGATGTGTTACAAAGGGAATGACAAAATCAATATACCCCCATCTTTTTTGATTGTAGGTATAAACATGGTTTAATTTGTATATATATTTTTGCACAATATCTAAAATGTATAACACATAAAAAAATTACAAAAACATGTTTTATGTTTTTTTTTTTCAAAGACAAGTTACCCGAAAGGATATTAAATAATTTGTCGTAGATTTTCCTTTTCTTGTGGCTGGAGTTTTAAATAATTTATGGCTGTGTAAAAGAATAGAGGAGTAACAGGAGATTTTCCAATTAATTAAGTAACAATATATATTTTTTAAATGATAACATAATTTAAATTTTTTTACAGAAAATTCTTAAATGCTTTGCTGAATTTTAGAAAGCGATTTTGTTCCATATAATATTACAAAACTTAAACCTGGAACTTATTTTATTCTCCCTTAGAAATATGTATGTAGAAATATGTATTATTGCAATTAATATCATTGTTGTAGGAAATTTCTTTACTAGGTGCCTTTAAATATTAAGACACTTAAAATTGCAATTATCGTTAATTAGTTTAGGAAAAGGCGTTGGTTTGCAATCAAAAACAAAATGAGAAATGTCTTAATTTTTTTTAGAACTTCAGTAACGCCAGTAATGATGATGACATTCAACAAATGACTTCCTTTTCCTGGCAAATAAAGTTGTGCCAAACAAAGAAGAACAAACAAATAATTTAAAGTTTGTCGGCAAAAACAAACAATCACCCACACATAGAAATGAGAATATTTATTATTTAGAGTAATATTATCATTATGCATTTTATAATTGAAATGGGGACAAAAACAATAATCATGTTGTTATTGCACTTATGCGATTTTTTCATGCAATATTTGAATGGTTATTTAAATAAAGTAATCTTAAGGGTCATATGAATAATAGAGTATTCCGAGGTACTGCCTTTTTAAGAATCTCATGTAGGAATAACTCACAATCGATTCGTTCTATTGTACTGAAATTGAAACCTGTCCTGGGTTACGGTTGTATGGGGGCTTGGTGAAATAATGGACCGAATTTAACCATTTTCAATAGGTTTCCTCAAATGAAGAGTTTGTGCAAAATTTCTTCATATTATCTTGAAAATTGCGACCTATAGTTTACATGCACACACAGACGGACGGATGGATGGACGGACGGACTTAGCTAAATAGACTCAGGAAGTGATTCTGAGTGATTTTGGCTGTTTTTTATATTTTTTATTTAAATTTTAACCGATTTTATTCATGTTGTTGAATTCTCCAAATTCCTATAATTCTTGCTTTTTTAATCTACCAACACTGACATTTCATTCTGGAAATATATTTCACAGAAATTATTTTCCCACTAGATTTCACAGTAATATGGAAAAATAAAGTTTTAATTGCAGTTAGTTACAAAATTTAAAGTTTACCAACAATTTTTTTATTTAGATTTCATGTTTTCTGTAACAATTTTCCTATTTTTCTTTTTTTCGATTATGAACATACACAGGATGGAAAGAACTTTTTTCTGGTGTAATTCCTATGGGTGTGTCCTATGTGCAGGGAGGGGGTAATTAAGTATGATGTTTGTACATTCTTTCATCTATTTATATCATCCGCTGTTAACACTTTTGGTGCACAGTGTTCTAGTTGACAAAGTGCCCAGAAGTTTAAAAAAGAGTACATTTATAGTTTTGCATCATTTGCCATGTGTTTTCTATATTCAATACAGAGAATAGCTTAATCGTCAAGTTTTGTGTCTCTAGTTAAACTAGCAGTAAAACAAAATTCACTTTAGTGTCCTAAAATAATATTCATGTGGCCAAAAACTGCAGGGTATGTATGTAATAGGTAATGTTTATATATGAGCAAATATTTTTATTTTTGTATTGTTACGCACACAGCTGTTGATGTCATTAAAGTTAAAACTGCATATAATAACGCACACACACATAAACAAATAAACTATATCCTTTTACATATACATAAGCACAAAAAAGCTAAAACTTTAACATTGTTGTTTGGTTGTATGTCTGCATATATCCTGTACCATAAAAATTATATCCAACAAAATGTTTTTGTTTTGAAAAAAAAAACAAACAACTGGAAACTTTATTTTTATTTTATCATGTTTTTCTTCATTAATAGTACCTCCTTTGTTGTTATTACTATATTGTTGCTACTGTAAAAAATTGCGGTTGTAGTTGTTACTACTACTGTTGTTGTTATTTGAACACTGACAATTTGTAATGTTTCATAATTAGTACGGCAGTTTTCCCAAACGATTATTCATTCTGTGTAAGTGTGTGTTTTTTTCTAGTTGGAGATATGTAACCAATCCATGTCAATGTTAATGTGTAATGTTATTGTTTGTACTTTTAGTGTTTGGTTTTTAAGATAATCCTTATTAATACATAGCAGGTGTTATGCTAGAAAACAAAAAAACAACAACCATTTGTTTTTAAGGTAAGTTTAACAACTTATCTTTTATCATCAACAATGCATAAAAAAATTAAAAAATTAATTGCAAGTATGTGCTTTAAAATTTAAATTTATGCGGTTAAGAATCAAATAAAGGTATAGGATTAAGTTAATTAACTAAACTAGAACTGAACTAGAACTGAACTAGAACTGAACTAGAACTGAACTAGAACTGAACTAGAACTGAACTAGAACTGAACTAGAACTGAACTAGAACTGAACTAGAACTGAACTAGAACTGAACTAGAACTGAACTAGAACTGAACTAGAACTGAACTAGAACTGAACTGAACTAGAACTGAACTAGAACTGAACTAGAACTGAACTAGAACTGAACTAGAACTGAACTAGAACTGAACTAGAACTGAACTAGAACTGAACTAGAACTGAACTAGAACTGAACTAGAACTGAACTAGAACTGAACTAGAACTGAACTAGAACTGAACTAAAACTGAACTAAAACTGAACTAGAACTGAACTAGAACTGAACTAGAACTGAACTAGAACTGAACTAGAACTGAACTAGAACTGAACTAGAACTGAACTAGAACTGAACTAGAACTGAACTAGAACTGAACTAGAACTGAACTAGAACTGAACTAGAACTGAACTAGAACTGAACTAGAACTGAACTAGAACTGAACTAGAACTGAACTAGAACTGAACTAGAACTGAACTAGAACTGAACTAGAACTGAACTAGAACTGAACTAGAACTGAACTAGAACTGAACTAGAACTGAACTAGAACTGAACTAGAACTGAACTAGAACTGAACTAGAACTGAACTAGAACTGAACTAGAACTGAACTAGAACTGAACTAGAACTGAACTAGAACTGAACTAGAACTGAACTAGAACTGAACTAGAACTGAACTAGAACTGAACTAGAACTGAACTAGAACTGAACTAGAACTGAACTAGAACTGAACTAGAACTGAACTAGAACTGAACTAGAACTGAACTAGAACTGAACTAGAACTAAATAATTCATTAGAAATTTTAATTTATATATAGCTCTTTATATACCAGCTATTATGTGGTTTCAATTGTAGGTTTTTCTATTGTTGTTCACTCGTTAGATTATAAGCACTATAGTAGTTTACCTTTTCCGCCCAAATACCTGTACTTTGATTTGTTTTTCTCTATTGATTAGATTCAATAGTGGTTTTTCAATTTGCTTATTTATATTGGCTTGCAATTTTTGCATTTGGCTTTGCCAAATTTTTGTTAAAGTGAAAACGGTTTTTAGTACGTTTTGTTTAAATAGTTTTTAAAATAACTAGTTTACATGAAATTATTTTACTAAAGCTAAACTTACTTTTGTGATTTAAATTCAGTGTTAATATTATAATTGGTTTTTATGGGGAAATAGAAATGAAAACTCAAAGTAGATCAATTTTATGTAATTACAAATAGACACGTTTGTAGGTAAATAAAACAATGTTTAATTAATTTAAAAAATCTGTTTAATTTTTGTTAAATTCAAAATTTTTAATTGTTTTGTAGTATGATTTAACAAATTATTAAATCATAAAATACAAAGAATCTTAATTAAAGTCTTATAGACTTTAAACACATTCTTAAAAAGTTAATCAAAAAGTTTAAAAACAGTACATTTACGTTAGGTTGTCTCATTCACTGTTCCTGAAGGATGTAATATCAACAATAATATTACATACAATATAAAAAACGAAGAAAATTTTTCAGGGTTTTACTGTCCCCTTTATTTGCTTTACATTCGTCTGAGTCCATTTGTCTAATTTTGTATATTTGTGTTCGTAATCCAGTGTATCCATTCAAAAAACAGCACTGTCGAACAAATCCTTTTTTAAATATCCTTGTTTTTTATTATTTAGTTTTTGATATTTTAATTTTATTTTTTACTTCAAATTGTAGATACTCTCTTTGTAAAGTATTGTAAACCACATGACCATTAATTCGACCGTAAATATATACACATTTTAATAACATATTCAAATTATATTTTAAAATATTAAACTATAAATCGTAGTACATCTATTGGCCAGAGGATCTTTGCATATATATATATATTTTTTTTTTTGCCACTATAAGGTTTTACTTTGAGCATCAGTCTATGAAATTAGTTTTATGGTTAAAAATATTTCAACACTTTGATATTTCATTCCAGTTACATCTATAACAAACATCAGTTTATAATTTCATATGCCAAGAACACATTCAGTCAATATGCATACAGACACTCATACAAACACAAATTGCAATATAATTGAAATATATAAACTCAAAGAATATGTGTTGGTGAAAATACTGATTGCAATGTAAATTTGGGAATGTTTTACAAACATTAATTAAAATGTTGTATTCAACTGTTTCGAAAAATTTCCTGGATTTATACATTTAAAAATAATTAGAAAAAGTATCGAAAGAAATTGAAAAGCTTTGAATGGTTGACCGGGATGTTCAATCTTTTTTGTTATTTAATTACATACTTATAGAATAGCACGATCATATGTTTGACTCCTAAATACGAATTTGATTTTGGTTATTATTATTTAATTGCCTTGAGCGCATGTAAATGCCAAAAATGTATACTCATGTACATTAGAGTATCCCGAGGAACAGCATTTTGACGATTCCCATGTAGGAATAACTTTCAGTCGATGAATGTTAATGTGCTGAACACTATTTTTCTAGAATGGTCTTCAGCTCCCTACCAACGCACAGCGCTACATTTCGGCTGTACCGAAACTTATGTATGTATATACATCATGCTTTTGAGTGAAGAATATTTATGCAAAACTTCATCTTTCTATGTAGCTCTTCTTGTTTAGGACCTATTGTGTTACAACAGACAGACGGACGGACAAAAGGCAAGATCGTTTTAAAATTCCATAAGAACCAAGAATGGTTCAATTGGGTCAAATGGGCCAATAATTCGATGTGTTACAAACGGGATGACAAAAACAATATACTGCCCATCTTTTTTGAACGTTTTTCGAAGTTCAATCTAGATAAAATATTATTTGAATTTGCATAGTTGATAAAAAGGATCTCTTTATCCATCAAGCCAGCTCACCAAATGAATGAATTAAATTTTAATTGTTGGTAGGAATAACAGAAACTTCCATTTTGGGTCTAGCCTAATGTACATACATGTGTATATGTATTATTCATACATTTGTAAAACACTTTATTATACATGACAAAATAGTCTCTAATACTTTGATGAATTTATAATCTTGTTAGGAAATAATTTACGCCACACTGAATATACAATTAAATTTGCATATTTTTTAAAATATACATATTTTTGTTTTAACAACTACACCTCAACTAACACATTGATAAACATATTTCGTAATACATATATACATATTTATAATCTATATGACTTATTCATAACAATTTATAAAAGGTTTAGTGAGCTAATATTTTATGAAAAATTGTCTTGTAAACCTGCGATAAATTGTTGAGTATAAGGCCCTATATGTATAAACATGTACTACAAATTCATTTGCATTTATTTACATTTTATATTTGTGTAGGACTAGTTTTTAAAGAATACTAATAAATTTTAATTTAGTTATTTTCTAATACAAGTAGAGGTATTTAATTTTAAATCCTTATAAATAATCTAGTTGTAAATAAATTTTAAATTGAATTAAGGATTTAATTTAAATACTAATGTAGGTATTTAAAACATATGTGAACAAATAAATAAGATTTAAATTTATATCAAAAATACCGATACTTGAAATAAATAAAAAGTGTTTAAAAATTAATAAATATATGAGATTTAATAAAAAAAGTTTAAAAAGCACTGTTCCCTTAACCTAACTAAACCATGAAAAAAGGATTCTTTATATTAATGACCATTATAATTGTACTGGAAATTCTGAACGATTAGGCATGTCTGTCCTTCGCTTTACTCTGTGCAGGTGATAGCCCAGTCATCCATATATATATGTTGGGATTTTGTTATTTAAGGCATTCCAACATCTTAGTTGCTTCAGTAATCATCTTTGGTAACCAAATTCTGGCACGAGATCTGATTTGAATTTCCTCAGCAGGGATTAGTTTAATTCACCCATTCACCGCTAATCTGAGTGATGGATTGCTGAGAACAAACTTTGAGAATTCGTGTGTGCATTTGATCACCCTCTATTTCCGGTGAATCTTACGGGAGTGAAAACGGGGTGCTTTATCGTGCTTATGGGTGAGCAAGTATTCCATGACAAGGTCAGCTAATTTGTACTTAGAAGTGATATTTCATCACTTCATTGAATAGTCTTCTGGTAGTGTCGTGGTAGCTGCAGGTCCCTGAGTGGTTTTATTTTCTACCGCCAAGCGGTTTCGCTTTCATTTTCGGCAGCCGTCTTAGATGTGCTGGGTAAGGACTCCTAAAACTTTTGGTACTCATCCACCACAGCTTCGTAATTGACGTAATCATCTTCATCACGTTCATGAGGAGTACCATTATCAGCGTTCTTAGCAATCTTGTTTAGAATTTATATAGCTTTGGTATTTCTAACTTTGAGAGTGTATTTCTTCTGACCCTTCCTTTTTGCCCTTTTTTTTATAAGGAAAATGCTTTTTTATTATTCCTACAGCGTATGAGTAATTTATAATACATGTTTCAAAATAATATAGCTTATACGTATGTATGCTTTCGAATTTTTAATTAAATTTGTTAATACATATTAATAACAATTACAAAGAAAATTAATATCTCTTATTATAATGTTTAGATTTAGATATTAAATATTATATTACAAAATTTATAGTAATATTTAATTTTTAAAATATGTTTCAATAGTTATAAGTTACACAAAGATTTTACACACAAAGTAATAATATAAATATTTATTTCAAAATTCACAATGCGAATAAAGAAGAAACATAACATTTTATTTAACTGTAAAAGTATTTTTTCAATAAATTAATTGTTAATTTATGGCACAATGTTAATGACTTTGTTGTTGTTTACACCCTACAGTATGAATGTGGCAGTTAAAATATAGAAATGAAAATATAATGATATTATTTAAGAAATACATAATGTGAAAAATATAAATTTTTTTCCTATACGAAGAGTTAACACTATAATTAAAATATTTTCTACTTTAAATTATAACATCCATTATAATAAACAGCAATTTCCATTACTATGAAAAAATAAAATAAAATATTATGGATTTTCAGTTTTATTTCTGGACTTTTGCACTTAATGACCGACCTTTAATATGTGTAAATATTACGACAGAAAAACAATAAAATTAATATTGAGACAAAATTTAAAATGAATATTATTAAACTTATTAAAAATATAAAAAAGACAATATAAATATATATCTTCCATCCACATCTTCCATCTGCTGTTTGGTTGAAATGAATTGTGGCAAGAATGCCAAACAAAAAAAATTAATATCTATAAAAAATCATTATTATAGTTCTCTTTTATGGGATTGAACACCCATTTACACAAGAACATTTTTAATAATCTTTTGTTTTATTTTCAATTTAAATGGATGCAAATAATAAAAGGACAAAAACATGTATGAAAAAAAAAAAAAAAAAAAAAAATACAACAATCAATGTTAAGGGTGCCTGTTGTATTGATTGCCTGCTTATAGTCTGTTGAAATGAAAAGAACAATAGACTATTGTATTTTTAAGTTGTTGTTTTTTTTTCTGATGACAACAATATATTAAATGTTGTAATATATTTGCTTTTAAAAATGTCCTAGTAAACATTTTTGTAATGAATGATATTATTTAATACAAAGTCTTTTTACGAAGAGAAAAATTTAACGAAAATTCCTAATGAAGAGATAAATTTGTCGAAAATTCGTAAAACAGTCAAAAGTTTTTTGAAAGTTGTTTATAAACTAAGAAATTAGTTGACAATTCTCTATCAAGAGTAAATTTGATATACAAACAAGAACACTAAACGAAACAAAACACAAAAAAAGTATGAATGTATTTATACTTTTCGTCCTTGGGTCAAAAAAAGAGTATGTGCCAAATTTCATCAAATTATCTTGAAAATTGCGACCTGTAGCGTACGCACAACCTTTATAAGGACACACGGACGGACGGACAGAGGGACATAGCTAAATCGACTCAGAAAGTGATTATGAGCAGATTGGTATTCTTTAACGAGGGTGTAGGACCAATATTTTTGTGTGTTACAAACATCAGCACATACGCATAGTACCCTCCCCACTATAGTGGTGTAGGTTATAAATACAAAATAAACAAAGCAATGAAACCAACACACATCCAGACATATGGTTTGTTCTTCAATAAGCAATGTTGTTGTTTCAAATGAAAAAAAAAATTTACTTTTTTTGATGAAATTTTCAGAGGTTGACGGATTTTGCTGATTTTAAATATGTCTTTCAGAATTATTAATGATTTAGAGCCTCAAAATATCTAGGGTCTTTGAAATTTGATTTCAACAAACAGACAGACATGGCTCTATAAGGATCAACAATACATATACTTTATGTGGAAATTACAAACGGATTGGCGAACTTATACATACTGTTATCATGAATGTGAAGGGTATATAAAACCTTTAGAAAGATTTAAATTTATTGCAAATTTTCAATAATAATAAAAATTTATTGAGGATATCTCGAAAAAAATCTGAATAACAAAATGTGTAATGGATTGAAAACTATGAAGCAGCGAAACGAAACTAAATAGTATAGAAAACAGTTACGACACTTTTAAAGAGGAAAATTCATAAAAACCGAAAGCTTTGTAATGTAAATAGAGTAAAACAAAAATTCTCTAAAATAGAAACATTTACGACTATTTTATAGAGATAAATATTTATCATAAATTCTCTGTAGATAAAGAATTTCATAAAACAATTTAAAAATTCCCTAAAAGTGACACATTTAAGAAAATTGTATAACAAATTCTCTATATAAGGAATATTCTTAAAATGATCGAAAATTGTCTATAAAGAGAGTCAAAAATTTCCTAAAAAATATATATAATAGAACATATCAAAAATTATCTAAAAGTAAAAATTTTTTAATTACACAAGAAAATTCGTTTAAAATTAAAGAAATTCATTAAAAATTTTCTCTAAAGTAAAGATTTACTAAAAGAGAAAATTTGGTTTCAAAAAAGATCATTGCAAATTTTCTTCAAAGAGAACATTTAAAGTAAATTTTATAAAGAAATTTTAAAGCAAAATGTTAATTATAGGAGCAAATTAGATCAAAATTATCTTTATGCAGAAACTCATTAAAAAATTTCTCTTAAGTGAACATTTATCTAAAATCTTCTCTAAAAACAAAATTCATCTTTTGTAAAAAAAAAAATCATTGCAAATGTTCACCTAATTCCGAAATGTTCTATAAACTGGAAATGCTTCTGGCTATTTCTTCTTAGGAAAAAAATTTACTCGAACAATTTTTTTAAAAAACTATATTTATTCCAAAATTTTCTATGAAAAATAAAAATTAACGAACTTTTTCCTAAACATGTATTTGAACGATATACATTCGCTACTTTTATGTGCACTGGGTTTATGTTTATTTAAGGATATCTACGTATGGATACTTACATATGTACAAAAATTCATAGGATGCTTGATACTGAAAACCTATAAATAATGATGAACACATTAACATCCATTGAAATTTGATGCAGACAGAAAATAACATTAAATACCAACATTGTCACATACATATAGTTATAGATTTTATTGATTTACATATTTATGACACAGCTACAGTAAATTTTTAAAATAACAAAATTAAACTTTAGACTAAATAAACGTATGTATATCTTAAAATAACTATAAGCATTTTAAAACAAAATAGAAGGAATATCCAACCGACATTTTGAAACCCATTTAAAATTGTGTTTAAACAAACCCTTGAGTATCCAGTGTATTTGACTTTTGACTCAATATATTTTTCTCAAAAAAGCCAGTATATAAATATATTGGTTTGCAAATAATGAACAAGATAAAAGGTAGCCTGTAATGTTTACATATTTAAAGTAAATATCGTTTTTTTACATATAAACAATATACGTTATATGCATATCTGTGCATGTTTCACCGAACAATAAATAAAAGGCAAATGAAGGGCATTGTTGTCAATTGTTTATTTTATTTTGTAAGAGGATTTATTAAAAACAAGCATCAGTATCCTACGTAAACAATATACTATTTATTTTTAATAAATATTCAAATAACAATAGAAGAAAAGTAATAAAAAACTAATTGGTAGACATAAAAGTGCATGTTAGTAGGAATTTATACTTTAATTGAACTAAAGCTATATGTATATATTTTTCTTAATTGATACATTTATAATATGTAGCTTATCTACTAAATTTATAAACTAAAATATTTTTATATTAATGAAATATTTAAATAAGGCCATTAATTAAAAGCTGATATCAGGCATAGAAAATTCTATAGAAAAATACCGCGTTACCTCCACGACTTAGTCCGTATACCTAACTTTTGACAAGCAGTCAGTCTGTAGACTAGTCCATATTCTATAGTTAGTATATTGTTTGTGTAGTCTACACTCTGAAAAATGCATGTAATATTACTACTATAAAGTAAGTAAACTTTTATGTAAAATTTCAAAAAATGCGTAAATTTAAAAACAATATGTTTAACAAAATTATTTACATATTACTTCATGAAAAATACATACAAAATATAGTATTTTGTATTCTTAGTAACATGTTTATAAAATATTAAACATTTTAGTAGTAAAATTACATACATTGTATCTAAACATTTAATTTTTAAACAGAAAATATGTGAACGTACTTACTGTTTGAATTGTCAGATTTTTTATATTTGAAAAAATAAAAAGCTGTTGAAAATATTTCATTTAAGGTATTTTTAGACTACAATACTGAGTATTAATACTTGTCAAAAATGTTTGTATCATAATACAATTTACTAGTCTAAATATAATTTGTAATTTGATTTTCAAAAATATTAATGATTTTTTTGGCATACGGTCGGTATTCATAAATTTTTTAAAACAATTCAAAAACTTTTTATTTTCAAACGTATTCGGTATGTATTTTATAAATACAATAAAAAACAAACAAAAAGTGTAAAATACATTAAAAATAAGAACGAAAAGTGCATAAATAATTGAAAATTGGATAAAAAATATTACAAATATTATAGTGTAAACATAAAATGTATTTTTCGGATTGATGTTTTGAAAATGCGAATTATTTTCATAATATTTTTAATTTGAAGTGTGTTAATACTCAGTATTGTAGTCTGAAAATACCTTTAACAACAACAAAATACACTAATAGTTTAAGGCTTAAACTTAAGGCTTAACGAATATAAAAACGCAATAAAATTTTGAGTTGTGTCACTTTTGTACTAGGTGTGCGATATTATGTTCGTTAGATAAATATACCGGAAAGAAAATAGGATTAAAAATATTTAAATAAAATACAAATCATATCGAATTTCGAAAAACAGAAAAACCCATTTCGGTTTATAATGTAATAATTTGAATTAATTACTATGAATAATTCTATATAAAAATTTTAAAAATCAAAAAATCAAAAAAAAAAAAAAAAAAAACCTTAAAAAAAGACCTTTTTATCCTTTGATTCAGCTTACCAAATATTGACGTCATAACAAATATATTGAGAAATAGTATCTCAGAATGAACTAAATTTTCATTTTCGGTTGGAACATCAACAACTTCCATTTTGGGGCCACCCTTATACACATACATAAATATTCAGTAGTATGAACACAAATATCATATAACAATTCCAAAAACTTGAGCAAATACAAAGAAATAATGTATGTATATGTATGCAAATTCTATCAAACATAAATTTCAAAGGATTTACACTATAGGAAATATATTAGATATTTATATAAATTGTGAGAGATTGTTAAAGCGACAAAGTCAAAGACAAAACTATATGAATTTCATTATTAATGTTGACTGATCGCCGTCATGTTTATTAATAAAAATATAAAAAAAATATGGTAAAAGTAGGAACACGAAACAAAACATTCAGAGTTTTATCCTTCATTCTTTTTGTAATTTCCGTCCGTCCATCCTTTCGTCTGTGTGTATTTTAAAATCGATTTTCAAAAGAACCCAGATATCAGCGATTTCCGAATCTTCAATATTTCTTTGAAACATGCTTTCGAGAGAATCGTTATTTAAAATCAGATGAGAGAAATCTTCTGTATGTATATTTTTATTCATCTAAATATGCTTTTGAATTTTGTACAATATTGAATTTTGAAACATAAAATTAAACATTCAGAGCCCCTAGTGAATGAAATCTGTTGGAAAGCATTTTTGGTACCTTTTCGTTCATCAACTACTACTTGTTTTTTTCCGAAGTATTGATACTTGAAACATAATCTGACATATAAGATCTTGATATTTTTTGTTTTTGAATCATTTATAATATTGAACCTAGAAACACAAAAATAAACACGCAGCATACTAATTGAATGAAAATCTATAAAAGGGAACTTTCTGATACTTTTTTGTTCATCTATTGGTACTTTTTGGGTTTCTGCAATATTGAACATAGACACACGTAACATGAAATAAGAAATATTTTAAAAAATATAAAATTTTTTATGTTAATTTCTTTATATTCAATATTATATTCAATATAAATTATGTAATTGAATCATTTTCTTAAATTCTTAAATTCACAACTCATACCCATACATCCTCATATACTTACATACGTATCATTATGCAAAACAAAAAGATTTTAGAACTTTAATCCTTCTTGTATGCCACTTCCTTTGCACAGTGGGGCAGAATGGAAATTTTTTGGAAATAAATCTGGCATTTCTAAACGGCAGATCCGATCGGGATAAAATTTGGTGTGAGCGTAGCCAAGGAGTATTCGAGTTTAAGTTTTGAAGATGAACCCTGCAGATGCCACAGGGACGGCGCTGTGGCGGCTCAAAGTAGGGTACCTACGACATGTAAAATTTTTAAACTCGTGCCATTTTTTTGTTTTTCACCCAAATACAAAGATTTTTATATTTTGTGAAAGCGCTCGACGAGATCTTGAAAAAACATGCTTGGACATACTACTTATCTCTTATAATATCCGAGTTATAGGCATATAAAAATTTAGTGATACAAAATTTACCATACCTTGTTTACAGATCCAAAAATATACGTTTTTTAATTTAAAAATTCAAAAAATTTTAGATTTTTGGCATTTTTTTGCCAAAAATGTGTCTTAACTCTTTTATTAATAAAATAAAATTTTTATTAAGAACATATAACAATTTTATAGTTTTCTAAAAGGTATCTTTACGCAGAACGCTTTGGCGTAAAAAACTTGTCCTATTTTTTGAAAATGTTGCCACTGCGTCCTTCCGAATATGACCTATTTTTTATCAAAACTTTAACTTTGGGCGACATGTTCTAAAATCCCAAAGCTGGGATCAGAAAACTGAAAGCAGTTTTGGAAACCTCAATATGTTTTCTATTTACTCCAAAAGTATTTTCCCAGCCCTGAAAGAAATGTGGACCCTATGGGCAAAAAAGTAAAAAATCCCATTTTTGGGATTTTCATTCCTATTTTTGGGAATTGCGGGATGCCCTTTGACCTTTTCAATTTTTTTTTTTGCATATTCTTATTTGAAATGACAAATTTAACAAGCGTTGAAAATTTCATTGAGTTTTGTTCATAAATAAAGATTTTGTCATATATTACATATTTGTTTAATTTCTAAAACTATGATTTATATCAAAATTTTAATAGGATCGCAGATAGCTACAACAATTTAGTCCATATTTATCCCTTAATATCATTTTTTAGTTAGATATGGAAATTCTCGACCCTTTACAAAAAATTTCAAGCCAATATCTCAATTACATTCAAAAATATGTTCATTTAAACCTGTGTCCTTTAATTTCATCTTTTTCATATTTTAGTATTAAGTATGACAGAACATACATTTGGTGTTGAATAAAATATTTGGACAATTTTTAAAAATTATTTAGTTAATTATTTTATTATAATATTGTATATAAAATAAAAAAATTATAATTTTATTATGAGCCACGCACAACAACACCTAAATCACCGAACACAAATTACCTTTCCCGCCCACCGAAATATAAAACACAATTTAATACAATATCATCAGTTAGTATAATAGCTTTTTTTATTTGAACTGTTTATCAAACATAATACAATTAATTATATAGTTAATTCCTAACACTACTTATTTTCTATAAAATAATATGTCATATCGGTATACATATCCAGAAGGTAATATAAGTCCTTTAAATCTTCCTTGTTTTGAGATGATAGAGTTTCATAACAAATCCATCTTTTTCGCATAGTTGAAAGAACAGGATCAGAAGATAGAAGTAAACTATTAAAAATATCTTCATTCTGTGATTGCCTGGAGCATTTTCTTGAGCTGAATAGTTGAACATGCTTAAAATCTCGATTCCTCGCTTCCTGGGCTTCTTCTGTTAACTCTCCAAGTGGAAGAATATTCGATTCAATTATTATTTGACCATGACACAATACTTTGTGTACTGTTGGTGTTAGTTCCCTCCATGGATACAGAGATACAAGTAATTTAGAAATTTCAGATGTGTATTCCCCAAATCGATTTTCATTAATTTTATGTTTACTATTCAGTGCCATTAAAATAGTTTTAACTCTTCGAAGCAACTCCTTGTCGATTCCAGTTATTTTTGAAGTAATTTCAAAATCACGAAAAAACCTTCTCGACGTATTACCGTCATTTGTACTACCGCAACTTGAAAGTGGTTTGTCGATGTTTAATCCCATCTGAACTTTAAATTCTTCTTGGATTCTGCTTTTTTCCGCAGCTCTCAGTTCTTTCAATTCTTCATTATTTTTTGTTGATTTAGTAGGATAGTTTGTTTTTTTTTCCTGGATCGCCTTGTATGATGGTAATATATTGTGTCCTTTTTCATGCAGAGCTTTCCTTAATATTTGGTACTTATTTCGACTGAGACCCAGTTCCAACATAAGCGCTATTGCTTCCTCTTCAGTAAAATTTGATTATGATGTTGGAGTTGGTATACTTTCCACAATTCGCTTAAGTCGTTTTGGTGATGCATTAGGAAGAATAGTTGCAATATGTACGACATCCATATGTTGGTTTTCCTTTTTCAGCATTTCGTTAAATGTATCAGCAATTTCCTCATTTGAGATTGAAAAAAGTTTTTGTGTGACCCTCTTTTTTTTTACCTTGAACATAAGTCTTCGTATGACTTGCAAGGCGCTCCTATTGAAATGTTGTAAGTTGAGATTTCCGTAGTAGTTTCCATCCAACTACAAAATTTTAATCGAAATTTCTTTTGATTTCCATCCACAGACTTACTTTTTACATCAAAAAGTTTTAAAAAGTTTTCAATTTTTGATATGCCTGTTTTGTCTACTTTTCTACTATATGTAGTTTTTATATAATTTGAAATGTCTTCAATTCTTTCTGGCCCTTTTGAAGAT
Organism: Lucilia sericata; assembly: GCF_015586225.1. Classification (NCBI taxonomy): domain Eukaryota; kingdom Metazoa; phylum Arthropoda; class Insecta; order Diptera; family Calliphoridae; genus Lucilia; species Lucilia sericata. The sequence continues at coordinate 12,594 of NW_023995468.1, read as the reverse complement.
ATACTCCATAAAACGGAACACAACTCTTCGTACTTTAATGTAATCTTCATTGTAGATTTATTAAATATGGTACTTAAAATCTGAGAAGTTTACTTATATACCAATTCTTGTCATTTCCGATACAGCTATTCCAAAGTAAAAAATTACGAATTGTCTACCTATTAACATTTAGGACTATATTACTATAACCTGTAATTCAGTCATTGATATTTCTTATTAGTGAATGAATCGAAATTATCATTACCTGTATATTTTTACCTACATGATCATAAACGAAACAGAACGAAATGATCTGTCGAAAAAATTTAGGTAAAAAATGGTTATAAATTTTTGAAAATTCAAGCATAATAGGACCTTTCAATTATAAGGATAAGCAAACAAATAGAAAATAGGTAAATATAAGATTTAAATATGTGCTGTCATACTTAATACTAAAATATGAAAAAGATGAAATTAAAGGACACAGGTTTAAATGAACATATTTTTGAATGTAATTGAGATATTGGCTTGATATTTTTTGTAAAGGGTCGAGAATTTCCATATCTAACTAAAAAATGATATTAAGGGATAAATATGGACTAAATTGTTGTAGCTATCTGCGATCCTATTAAAATTTTGATATAAATCATAGTTTTAGAAATTAAACAAATATGTAATATATGACAAAATCTTTATTTATGAACAAAACTCAATGAAATTTTCAACGCTTGTTAAATTTGTCATTTCAAATAAGAATATGCAAAAAAAAAAAATTGAAAAGGTCAAAGGGCATCCCGCAATTCCCAAAAATAGAAATAAGGGCATCCCGCAATTCCCAAAAATAGGAATGAAAATCCCAAAAATGGGATTTTTTACTTTTTTGCCCATAGGGTCCACATTTCTTTCAGGGCTGGGAAAATACTTTTGGAGTAAATAGAAAACATATTGAGGTTTCCAAAACTGCTTTCAGTTTTCTGATCCCAGCTTTGGGATTTTAGAACATGTCGCCCAAAGTTGAAGTTTTGATAAAAAATAGGTCATATTCGGAAGGACGCAGTGGCAACATTTTCAAAAAATAGGACAAGTTTTTTTACGCCAAAGCGTTCTGCGTAAAGATACCTTTTAGAAAACTATAAAATTGTTATATGTTCTTAATAAAAATTTTATTTTTTTAATAAAAGAGTTAAGACACAATTTTGGCAAAAAAAACGCCAAAAATCTAAAATTTTTTGAATTTTTAAATTAAAAAACGTATATTTTTGGATCTGTAAACAATATTGATCTGAAATTTTTTGTATATTATTGGAAATTTTGTTGTCTAACTAACAAGAAAAAATTGAGTCCATTTGGTCCAAAATTACGCCCCGGTATTCAAAAAAAGGCGGATCAAGGTATGGTAAATTTTGTATCACTAAATTTTTAAATGCCTATAACTCGGATATTGTAAGAGATAAGTAGTATGTCCAAGCATGTTTTTTCAAGATCTCGTCGAGCGCTTTCACAAAATATAAAAATCTTTGTATTTGGGTGAAAAACAAAAAAATGGCACGAGTTTAAAAATTTTACATGTCGTAGGTACCCTACTTTGAGCCGCCACAGCGCCGTCCCTGGGGCATCTGCAGGGTTCATCTTCAAAACTTAAACTCGAATACTCCTTGGCTTCGCTCACGCCAAATTTTATCCCGATCGGATCAGCCGTTTAGAAATGCCAGATTTATTTCCAAAAAATTTCCATTCTGCCCCACTGTGCTTTGTGAAACAACAAATAATGAATGCATGCGTTGATGGAAGTATAAAAGCGTAAATATACACTTAATCCTTTTGGGTTTTAATTAAAATTCTTTGCTTTATATAGTAAAACTAAATGGAATTTAAAGTTGAAAAAAAGAATATGCTTAAGTAAATTTAAGACAAGCAATTTTTTGAACAATGTTCAACTTAGTTATAAAGGCAACATATGGTATCTTGGGAAATAAATTAACACACAAATTTAGTTTGTTTTCAAAATGACTAGGGCAATGACAGCAGATAATGGATATACTTACCTTTGGTAAGTTTAGGTCATTGTCCCTTGTATGATGTGACAAACATAATTAAAAATGCAAATCTGTGTGGCATGAGTGATTTGAAAAGTATAACGATTCAAATAAACAAGAATTAAAAGATTTTTAAATATTTTTAAAACTTTTGAAATTTTAGTTATATGAAAATGTATGAAATGTCCCAGATATACATAAGTATGTTTCTTAGCAGTAGTTTATCTGTTTACTGTAATATATGGCAACCTCACGTCATATTTACTGGATGTTGTGGTTTATAAATATTCTAAGCACTTCATAATTCAGAAATTTGCACTTGAAATGTATTTTTTAGAAATTTTAGTTTTATCAACAAAACAGAAACAAAGAAACTTTTTAACAGTTTTCTTTAAAGGAAAAAGCCCTTAAGAAAAGTTCGCATGTAAATAACTGTTTACTAACTGAATTCTAACTATATTCAAAATATTGTTTAAACTTCTTTTAAATAAATTTTCGTCAGCATTTTACAAGGAAACCTTTTGTTTCCATTAAAATGAGTTATTTAGCTTTTTTGTTTCTCAACAGCTTATTTTAATAAGGTTAAACTTAAGCTTCAGTAATAAGAGCTGTATCATCTTAATTTCCTACAAACATCTAAGTTTTGTAATATAAAAACTTTTTGTTATAGTAATAATACATGCAACACGAAACTATACTCATAGGTACTCATATTTTCACAAATTTGTAAAATTTTCCATGTAATATAAAGTTTTATTTTAAGAAAATTTAAAAAAAAGTTAACACATGAGACCGTGGCAACTTGTGCAATAGAACTACATAATGTTTTCTTTTTGTACTTTAACTTAACAGCTTTTTTATTTTCCTCTTATTCTATGGAAATAAAAGTAATATAAAAAGCTAAACAAATCTCAACAACTAAAGTAACTATCTTTGTTAATGCTTGATGTCCATTACTGTTGCATGTTAGCTAGAAGTATGGTGGAGTAGTTCATAAATGTTGCATTATCGTATATGGTAAAAGGAGTTAGTTATTTTGTTTGCACTTCTGTATATTTTTTTCATTTCTTGTTGTAGTTTTTGTGTTTATTAGCGTTTTTATATTACAGTTGATTAAAATTTCAACGACATCATCATATCCGCCGAATTCTTAGGGGATGAATTTGTATATGAGTAATTCTAGTTTAATTCTAAAGTTTAAAAATAATGTTTAAAATCATGTGATCTGTACAATATAAAAAAACTAATTTTAATGTTGGAAAATACAGCAGAATTCATTAAAAAACAGCAAATTGGGTACCATATGAATTGATGCCAAGATTCCTTGAAAGACTACTGTGCATGTCCGAAATACTATAAAAGTTAATAGTTTTTGCACCGGAACATTGTGCAGAATAGTATGCTAATCCGGACTAACCTGCCGAATAGACACAAAAGCCAAAAATGACCCGGAAGTATGGCTAGTCCATCAGAGGATATCTGTATCGTTGAATATCTGTATCTTTGTAACGAGCATTGGCCCATAAACGCTTGGAATATGAGTCCAAACTAAAAAGTGTAATATTTCATAATAAAATAACCTGTTAAAAACAATTTAGAAGGTAATGGTTAGAAAGTTTTGCCTCATCCGACTTATAGTCCAGACCTTGTCCGACTTTTCCTTATTCCTGTAGTAATAATTTTAACCAAAATTTCCGCTCTTCGCAAACCCACCAGAAAAATAGTTCTGAAATAGATAATTTACAAATATAAGCATATTTTTACTGGTTGCGTATGAGTTATTTTTAATTAATATGACAATTCTTTAGTAATCATACAACCTGGTGTTCGAAGAGTAACAGAGTATACGGTACATTAACAATGGAAAAACACTTTAAACAAATTTATTATGTACAAGTATTGCAAAAATACTGCATTTCTTAACAAAAACTCCTGCTCCAATCAGACCTCCGAGAAAAGAAACTAAAACAAAATTGCATAAAATGTGAAAAATATCAAAATATTCCTTGATATAACATTTATGTAGATAAATAAGAAATACTTATAAGTGTAATTTTAGGTATTTTTTTAAAAACTATGTTTATACATATCAAATTTTGTTTGAGTCGGATAATTTTTGGCGATTTACCCGAAGTGATCTATTTTGGTTGTCATTTACGCCAATCTAATTTTCAATCGTTATTGGTTATACTGAAATCCGGTACACTTATACGTATAACACCGGTTGCGTATGAGTTATTTATAATTAATATGATAATTCTTTAGTAATCATACAACCTGTTGTAGGAAGAGTAACATATTATATAAAAATTATCTATGAAAAGCATTTACAAAATTTTTTTATATAAATTGTCAATAATAAATATTTATTCAACTACTCTTTAATAATTGGTACGAAAATAATTGAACTACATCGTTTATTTATGTAAGATTTAAATTTCTGCTACTGCTATATGACTACTTATTTTATGCGAGAACAACGAGTAAAACTATAAAAGCATTCTGCATTTGAAACCTCTATTAACTCTTACAAAGTTTTTTTTTTTATTTTTGTAAAGAACTTCAGTTTTTTTAAGTCTTCCTTTTCAAAACAACTTGTGCTACATCAATCAATTGTCCTTAAAATAACCAGAAAAAATGTAATAAAAATAAACGGAAAAATAACCTTAAGGACCTATTGATAAACTTGTGTATCAATAAAAAAATTTGAATACTTTAAGCCCCTTTTTTTAATAAAAAGAAGTAAATTATGTAGAGTTCAAAAAACTCGTCCACAAGTTTAGAGACTAAAACTTAGGAGTTATTTTCAGTTATATACTAGAAAAACATTTCTCAGTTTACACATTATAGCTTTTTTATCTCTTTATTTGGAATCAAACTTTTTAAAGTGAAAACATTATTACACTAAACCGTTCTTTAGTGATTTTGAAAGAAAAACTTAACTAAGATAATAAATGATTTCCGATAAGCCTTCAAAAATAAGTGGACCTTTTATTTCTGTGCAATACATACAAATATTTTCTCTTTACATTAAGCAACAGATTTACCAAACTGTTTTTATTACTATAGAAGGATTTTA
>NW_023995468.1:0-2500 GCF_015586225.1 Lucilia sericata | reverse complement strand
TAACTAACTAACTAACTTGCATTAAAGTTCCTGCTAAATTTTTTTGACTTGTTCATATAGGACCACTTTTTATAATTTATAATTTTTATAATTTATAATTTAAAAATTTTTGGTTGTTGCAAATTACAGCGTATCATACCTAACACATGTGCAGTGTGTGATAGGATAGCATATGTAGGCAGTCTGTATTATAATTACAACATTTTATGAAAGCAACCACAAACACCAACAAATGCTGACCATAGAAATCATAAACTGGAAGTAAAAATCTTTTACTTAAATAGATTTTTTTTCATTTCTTTATTCGCCACTAAATACAACCATTATCTAAAAACAAGCATTTAGTTAGGGTGTCTGACTGGGTATGATGGTCAAGCCAGAGAGTTTACAACATTGTCCATCTTAGTTGTCAGCTTAAATATTTTGTATTACTGGTTTTTCTTTAGTTAACTGAGATTTTTTGTAGAAATATTTTTTTATATATTTGACAAAGAAACTTTTATAGAGGATGGTTGTCGAAAAAATATGAGTTTGCAAAAATTGTGATATTAAAAATGTATTGCATTTTAAGGGCAACAAGAAGCTACAGCATTATATTGGAGAGGGTATTATACGTTTGTAATAATATGGGTAACGCACCTCTGTTCATTTGTACTACAAATTTATTAATTCACGTTAACTTTAAAAAGGGGAAGAAATGTTGGAGATTATTTGATTAAAAGTTATTAGTAGTGTCAAAAATAAAATCTGTTGAAATAAAACCTATTTTGGATCTTTTGTATAGAAGCATATAAAAAAATTATAATTATTTAATGGAACTGATGTAGGTCATTATAAGGTCGGTTACTTCCCTGCTATATATTTCTGTTGTTTTTACAATAAATCATAATTTCATTTTCAATTCACATTTGCATTTTGTTTGTTTGAAATTATTAATTGTTTTCTTTAAATAAACATTAATTTTCATTTAATTAGTCAATTAAAAATATTGTTTATAACAAATTTCCCATACATAACTACAATAGTTTCAATAAAATTATTAATTTTTAGCACTTTCAATTTCAATTTTTTTTTCAATTTCAAATTCTTTATTTCAATAACCTAGCCTATATAGGCCATAATCGGTTATAAATTTCTACTTATAAATTTCTACTTATTTCTACTTTCATTGAAATTTCCGCTGCAAAAATAAATAAATTGATAATAAAATTGATAATATAAACAAATTCATAAAATGTCATAAATAAAATTAAAAAAAATACAAGATAGCATAAAGAATAAAACAGAAATATAAACGTTAAATAACGGAACGCAATGAAATTTAATTTTATATTTTCACCAGCAAATTACAAAAGTGGAACACACTGCTGCTATATGCCAAACCTCCACTTTAGCCACCAGCAACGACCAAGTCATCGTTAATAAACAATGGCCACATACAACACGAAGTGGGCCAGCCGCATCATGTGGCATATGCATAAATAAATATTCATCTTTTTTATTATTATTTTATTTTAATTTATTAAATAAAAATGTTGGGCTTAAAAAGAGAGAAATTTAATGTAATTATTTGAATAGAGTGTATTCGTATGCTAGGGTGTCCTGTTGATACTAATGGCAGAGTTTTAAAGGAACTTACTATAAATAGTTCAGGTTTATATCAGAAGTCTACAATTTCATAAAAGAGATTCAAATTGAGAAAATAACGAAACTCTGCTCTCATATGCTCTTAATGAAAAGACAGACAGATGAACAGGTGGACAGGCAAGAAGGAGGCATGCATGTGGTCAAATACAGACAGACAGTTAGACAAATACAGGCAGAAAGACAGTCAGAAAGACAGACAGATATATGTATATAGGCAAATGAACGTATGTAGGTATATCGTCTTCCAATCTAATAAAGAAACTAAAAATATGCATAAGTATGTATATGTGTTTGTGGCTCTACGACAAATATTTTGGAATATTTTGTTTAAAAAATATTTAAGAAAGATTAAAATATTAGAAAGTACACTTCCTTCTCATAAAAAACGATTGAAAAATCATGGAAACTTGAACTTTTCAACAGTGTCTTAAGTATAAAGCACAATTAAGAAAATTACTTTATATGTCGACTTATTTAAACCACTGCTTCTACTATCATAATTTACTTTAACAAAACGTTTGCAAAACTCAGCTTTTATGCACTAGTCCTTTTATGTTACTAGTCCTCCATTTTACTTATGCGGAAATTATATGTATTTTATTGTATAGAACAAATTTACCCCAAAAGCAAGTACATACAAGATAAATGCAAAAAAAAAAGCCAAATGAAGATAACACAATGTGGAGTCATGTTTGAAGAAAATGAGATGTCGTTGGTAGATAAACAAGAAAAACATATTCATATATCAGTTTGCGTGGTTTGTGAATAATGATGTTATTTTAAATATTTTTATTATCTGTATTTTTATTATCTTCCACATCTTCCTTCCATGATACATTAAATAGGAAAAGAA
>NW_023995467.1:100000-109814 GCF_015586225.1 Lucilia sericata | reverse complement strand
TATTTCGCTTCAAAAATCATATTTTGGTCGAAAACCTGATAAAACTAAAATCGCTTAAACTTCGTTAAACACGTTTAAATTGAAAAATAAGCTTATTTTGTGATCACAATTTCCTTCAAAATCGATATTTTGGTCGAAAACCTGATAAACTAAAATCGCTTTAACTTCGTTAAAACACGTTTAAATTGAAAAATAAGCTTATTTGTGATCACATATTTCCCTTCAAAAATCGATATTTTGGTCGAAACCCTGATAAAACTAAAATCGCTTATAACTTCGTTAAAACACGTTTAAATTGAAAAATAAGCTTATTTTGTGATCACTCATATTTCCCTTCAAAATCGATATTTTGGTCGAAACCCTGAAAACTAAATCGCTTATAACTTCGTTAAAACACGTTTAAATTGAAAAATAAGCTTATTTTGTGATCACTCATATTTCCTTCAAATCTATATTTTGGTCGAAAACCTGATAAAACTAAAATCGCTTATAACTTCGTTAAAACACGTTTAAATTGAAAAATAAGCTTATTTTGTGATCACTCATATTTCCTTCAAAATCGATATTTTGGTCGAAACCCTGAAAAACTAAAATCGCTTTAACTTCGTTAAAACACGTTTAAATTGAAAAATAAGCTTATTTTGTGATCACTCATATTTCCTTCAAAAATCGATATTTTGGTCGAAACCTGAAAAACTAAAATCGCTTATAACTTCGTTAAAACACGTTTAAATTGAAAAATAAGCTTATTTTGTGATCACATATTTCCCTTCAAAATCGATATTTTGGTCGAAACCTGATAAAAACTAAAATCGCTTATAACTTCGTTAAAACACGTTTAAATTGAAAAATAAGCTTATTTTGTGATCACTCATATTTCCCTTCAAAAATCGATATTTTGGTCGAAAACCGATAAACTAAAATCGCTTATAACTTCGTTAAAACACGTTTAAATTGAAAAATAAGCTTATTTTGTGATCACTCATATTTCCCTTCAAAATCGATATTTTGGTCGAAACCCGAAAAAACTAAAATCGCTTATAACTTCGTTAAAACACGTTTAAATTGAAAAATAAGCTTATTTTGTGATCACTCATATTCCCTTCAAAAATCGATATTTTGGTCGAAACCCTGAAAAACTAAAATCGCTTATAACTTCGTTAAAACACGTTTAAATTGAAAAATAAGCTTATTTTGTGATCACTCATATTTCCTTCAAAAATCGATATTTTGGTCGAAAACCCTGATAAAACTAAAATCGCTTATAACTTCGTTAAAACCGTTTAAATTGAAAAATAAGCTTATTTTGTGATCACTCATATTTCTTCAAAAATCGATATTTTGGTCGAAAACCCTGATAAAACTAAAATCGCTTATAACTTCGTTAAAACACGTTTAAATTGAAAAATAAGCTTATTTTGTGATCACTCATATTTCCCTTCAAAAATCGATATTTTGGTCGAAAACCCTGATAAAACTAAAATCGCTTATAACTTCGTTAAAACACGTTTAAATTGAAAAATAAGCTTATTTTGTGATCACTCATATTTCCTTCAAAAATCGATATTTTGGTCGAAAACCCTGATAAACTAAAATCGCTTATAACTTCGTTAAAACACGTTTAAATTGAAAAATAAGCTTATTTTGTGATCACTCATATTTCCCTTCAAAAATCGATATTTTGGTCGAAACCCTGATAAAACTAAAATCGCTTATAACTTCGTTAAAACACGTTTAAATTGAAAAATAAGCTTATTTTGTGATCACTCATTTCCTTCAAAAATCGATATTTGGTCGAAACCTGAAAAACTAAAATCGCTTTAACTTCGTTAAAACACGTTTAAATTGAAAAATAAGCTTATTTTGTGATCACTCATTTTCCTTCAAAATCGATATTTTGGTCGAAACCCTGATAAACTAAAATCGCTTATAACTTCGTTAAAACACGTTTAAATTGAAAAATAAGCTTATTTTGGTCGAAACCTGATAAAACTAAATCGCTTATAACTTCGTTAAAACACGTTTAAATTGAAAAATAAGCTTATTTTGTGATCACTCATATTTCCTTCAAAATCGATATTTTGGTCGAAACCCTGATAAAACTAAAATCGCTTATAACTTCGTTAAAACACGTTTAAATTGAAAAATAAGCTTATTTTGTGATCACTCTATTTCCCTTCAAAAATCGATATTTTGGTCGAAAACCCTGATAAAACTAAAATCGCTTATAACTTCGTTAAAACACGTTTAAATTGAAAAATAAGCTTATTTTGTGATCACTCATATTTCCTTCAAAAATCGATATTTTGGTCGAAAACCCTGATAAAACTAAATCGCTTATAACTTCGTTAAAACACGTTTAAATTGAAAAATAAGCTTATTTTGTGATCACTCATATTTCCTTCAAAAATCGATATTTTGGTCGAAACCCTGATAAAACTAAAATCGCTTATAACTTCGTTAAAACACGTTTAAATTGAAAAATAAGCTTATTTTGTGATCACTCATTTCCTTCAAAAATCGATATTTTGGTCGAAACCCTTAAAAAACTAAAATCGCTTATAACTTCGTTAAAACACGTTTAAATTGAAAAATAAGCTTATTTTGTGATCACATATTTCCCTTCAAAAATCGATATTTTGGTCGAAACCCTGATAAAACTAAAATCGCTTATAACTTCGTTAAAACACGTTTAAATTGAAAAATAAGCTTATTTTGTGATCACTCATATTTCCCTTCAAAAAATATTTTGGTCGAAACCTGATAAAACTAAAATCGCTTATAACTTCGTTAAAACACGTTTAAATTGAAAATAAGCTTATTTTGTGATCACTCATATTTCCTTCAAAAATCGATATTTTGGTCGAAAACCCTGATAAAACTAAAATCGCTTATAACTTCGTTAAAACACGTTTAAATTGAAAAATAAGCTTATTTGTGATCACTCATATTTCCTTCAAAAATCGATATTTTGGTCGAAAACCTGAAAAACTAAAATCGCTTATAACTTCGTTAAAACACGTTTAAATTGAAAATAAGCTTATTTTGTGATCACTCATATTTCCTTCAAAAATCGATATTTTGGTCGAAAACCTTAAAAACTAAAATCGCTTATAACTTCGTTAAAACACGTTTAAATTGAAAAATAAGCTTATTTTGTGATCACTCATATTTCCCTCAAAAATCGATATTTTGGTCGAAACCTGATAAAACTAAAATCGCTTATAACTTCGTTAAAACACGTTTAAATTGAAAATAAGCTTATTTTGTGATCACTCATATTTCCCTTCAAAAATCGATATTTTGGTCGAAAACCCTGATAAAACTAAAATCGCTTATAACTTCGTTAAAACACGTTTAAATTGAAAAATAAGCTTATTTTGTGATCACTCATATTTCCCAAAAATCGATATTTTGGTCGAAACCTGATAAAACTAAAATCGCTTAACTTCGTTAAAACACGTTTAAATTGAAAAATAAGCTTATTTTGTGATCACTCATATTTCCTTCAAAAATCGATATTTTGGTCGAAACCCTGATAAAACTAAAATCGCTTATAACTTCGTTAAAACACGTTTAAATTGAAAAATAAGCTTATTTTGTGATCACTCATATTTCCTTCAAAAATCGATATTTTGGTCGAAAACCCTGATAAAACTAAAATCGCTTATAACTTCGTTAAAACACGTTTAAATTGAAAAATAAGCTTATTTTGTGATCACTCATATTTCCCAAAAATCGATATTTTGGTCGAAAACCTGATAAACTAAAATCGCTTATAACTTCGTTAAAACACGTTTAAATTGAAAATAAGCTTATTTTGTGATCACTCATATTTCCTTCAAAAATCGATATTTTGGTCGAAACCCTGATAAAACTAAAATCGCTTATAACTTCGTTAAAACACGTTTAAATTGAAAAATAAGCTTATTTTGTGATCACTCATATTTCCTTCAAAAATCGATATTTTGGTCGAAAACCTGAAAAACTAAAATCGCTTATAACTTCGTTAAAACACGTTTAAATTGAAAAAAGCTTATTTTGTGATCACTCATATTTCCCTTCAAAAATCGATATTTTGGTCGAAAACCCTGAAAAACTAAAATCGCTATAACTTCGTTAAAACACGTTTAAATTGAAAAATAAGCTTATTTTGTGATCACTCATATTTCCTTCAAAAATCGATATTTTGGTCGAAACCCTGATAAACTAAAATCGCTTATAACTTCGTTAAAACACGTTTAAATTGAAAAATAAGCTTATTTTGTGATCACTCATATTCCCTTCAAAAATCGATATTTTGGTCGAAACCCTGATAAAACTAAAATCGCTTATAACTTCGTTAAAACACGTTTAAATTGAAAAATAAGCTTATTTTGTGATCACTCATATTTTCCTTCAAAAATCGATATTTTGGTCGAAACCCTGATAAAACTAAAATCGCTTATAACTTCGTTAAAACACGTTTAAATTGAAAAATAAGCTTATTTTGTGATCACTCATATTTCCTTCAAAAATCGATATTTTGGTCGAAAACCCTGATAAACTAAAATCGCTTATAACTTCGTTAAAACACGTTTAAATTGAAAAATAAGCTTATTTTGTGATCACTCATATTTCCTTCAAAAATCGATATTTTGGTCGAAACCCTGATAAAACTAAAATCGCTTATAACTTCGTTTTAAAACACGTTTAAATTGAAAAATAAGCTTATTTTGTGATCACTCATATTTCCCTTGAAAAATCGATTATTTTGACCGAAAACCCTGATAAAAAAACTAAAATCGCTTATAACTTCGTTAAAACACGATTAAATTGAAAAATAAGCTTAATTTGTGATCACTCATATTTTCCTTCAAAATCGATATTTTGGTCGAAAGCCCTGATGAAACTAAAAATCGCTTGTAACTTCGTTAAAACACGTTTAATTGAAAAATAAGCTAATTTTGTGATCACTCATATTTCTCTTCAAAAATCGATATTTTGGTCGAAAACCCTGATAAACTAAAATCGCTTATAACTTCGTTAAAACACGTTTAAATTGAAAAATAAGCTTATTTTGTGATCACTCATATTTCCCTGAAAAATCGATATTTTGACCGAAAACCTCGATAAAACTAAAATCGCTTATAACTTCGTTAAAACACCGTTTAAATTGAAAAATAAGCTTATTTTGTGATCACTTATATTTTTTTTCTACTTATATTTTTTTTTCTCAAAATCGAAATTTTGGTCGAAAACCTTTGAAGAAACTAAAATCGCTTATAACTTCGTTAAAACACGTTTAAATTGAAAAATAAGCTTATTTTGGTGATCACTTATATTTTCCTTCAAAAATCGATATTTTGGTCGAAAGCCCTGATAAAACTAAAATCGCTTATAACTTCGTTAAAACACGTTTAAATTGAAAAATAAGCTTATTTGTGATCACTCATATTTCTCTTCAAAAATCGATATTTTGGTCGAAAACCCTGATAAAACTAAAATCGCGTATAACTTCGTTAAAACACGTTTTATAATTGAAAAATAAGCTTATTTTGTGATCACTCATATTTTCCTTCAAAAATCGATAGTTTGGTCGAAAGCCCCTGATGAAACTAAAATCGCTTGTAACTTCGTTAAAACACGTTTAAATTGAAAATAAGCTTATCTTGTGATCACTTATATTTTCCATCAAAAATCGATATTTTGGTCGAAAACCTTGAAGAAACTAAAATCGCTTATAACTTCGTTTAAAACACGTTTTAAATTCAAAAATAAGCTTATTTTGTGATCACTCATATTTTCCTTGAAAAATCGATATTTTGACCGAAAACCCTGATAAAACTAAAATCGCTTATAACTTCGTTAAAACACGTTTAAATTGAAAAATAAGTTTTTTTTTTTTGTGATCACTCATATTTTCCTTCAAAAATCGATATTTCGGTCGGAAACCCCTGATAAAACTAAAATCGCTTATAACTTCGTTAAACACGTTTAAATTGAAAAATAAGCTTATTTTGTTAAAACACGTTTAAATTGAAAATAAGCTTATTTTGTAATCACTCATATTTTTCCTTCAAAATCGATTATTTTGGTCGAAAGCCCTGATGAAACTAAAATCGCTTGTAACTTCGTTTAAAACACGTTTAAATTGAAAATAAGCTTATTTTGTGATCACTCATATTTCCCTTGAAAATCGATTATTTTGACCCGAAACCCTGATAAAACTAAAATCGCTTATAGCTTCGTTAAAACACGTTTAAATTGAAAAATAAGCTTATTCTGTGATCACTTATGTTTCCCTTTAAAAATCGATATTTTTGGTCGAAAACAGTGATTTAAAACTAAAATCGCTTATAACTTCGTTTAAAACACGTTTAAATTGAAAAATAAGCTTATTTTGTGATCACTCATATTTTGATTTATTTTTCATAATAAAGCATTTATCTTCCTTGTTCCGATACATTTAAGCAATTTATGGATGAAAAACTAATTTTCTGAAAGAGGCTTTATATGGGGGCTAGGGGCAAATATGGACCAAGCCCGATAAAATTTTGTGAATATATTTATATTTACATAATATTTTATTGTGCTGAATTTCATCGCGATATTTGTGTTTATAAGTTAATTTGGGACATTCAAGTAATTTTCTGAAGGGGACTTTGTATGGGAGCTAGGGTCAAATGGGGCCCGATATTTATGAAATTTGGCAGGGTCATCAAGACTTCTATAAAACTTAGTTGTGCCGTATTTTATCGATATATCTGTATATTTTACATAATTATGAGCTCAGAAGCCCTTTTCGGGGGTTCTGTTCTATGGGGGCTAGGTGAAATAATGGACCGATTTTAACCATTTTCAATAGGCTTCGTCCTTGGGTCAAATAAAATGTGTGTGCCAAATTTCATCCAATTATCTTGAAAATTGCGACCTGTACCTTGCGCACAAGTTTTACATGGACAGCCAGCCAGCCAGACGGACGGACGGACGGACATAGCTTAATCGACTCAGAAAACGATTCTAAGCCGATTGGTATACTTTAAGGTGGGTCTAGGACGAATATTTTTGTATGTTACAAACATCAGCACAAATCCAATATACCCTCCCCACTAAAGTGGTGTAGGGTATAATAAGCTTATTTTGTGATCACTTTTATTTTCCTTCAAAAATCGAAATTTTGGTCGAAAGCCCTGATGAAACTAAAATCGCTTATAACTTCGTTAAAACAGAAAATAAGCTTATTTTGTGATCACTCACATTTCCCTTGAAAAATCGATATTTTGGTCGAAGAAACTAAAATCGCTCATAACTTCGTTAAAACACGTTTAAATTGAAAAATAAGCTTATATTGTGATCACTCATATTTCCCTTCAAAAATCGATATTTTGACCGAAAAACCCTGATAAAACTAAAATCGATTGTAACTTCGTTTAAAACACGTTTAAATTGGAAAATAAGCTTATTTTGTGATCACTCATATTTTCCTTCCAAAGTCGATATATCGGTCGGAAACCCTGATGAAACTAAAATCGCTTATAACTTCGTTAAAACACGTTTTAAATTGAAAAATAAGCTTATTTTGTGATCACTCATATTTCCCTTCAAAAATCGATATTTTGGTAGGAAACCCTGATAAAGCTTATTTTGTGATCACTCATATTTCCCTTTAAAAAACTATATTTCGGTCGGAAACCCTGATAAAACTAAAATCGCTTATAACTTCGTTTAAAACACGTTTAAATGGAAAGATAAGCTTATTTTGTGATCACTCATATTTCCCTTTAAAAAACTATATTTCGGTCGGAAACCCTGATAAAACTAAAATCGCTTATAACTTCGTTTAAAACACGTTTAAATTGAAAAATAAGCTTATTTTGTGATCACACATATTTCCCTTCAAAAATCGATATTTTGGTCGAAAGCCCTGATAAAACTAAAATCGCTTATAACTTCGTTTAAAACACGTTTAAATTGAACAAGTGAGAGTTCTATATTCGGCTACGCCAAATCTTATATACCCTTCACCATGATGTGTTAAAAAACAGTTAGTACGAATTTTATTACAAAAATCAAAAAATACCAAAAAATATCCATTTTATACGTTCTAACTTAATCTACATGCTTAATTTTATGTTTCTAGGTTCAATATTATCAAAAAGTACCTTTTAAATAACGACAAAGTACCAAACAGTCCCTTTTATATAAAATTTAAAAAGTACCTTTTGAAAAACGAAAAAGTACCAGAAAAAGTCCCCCTTATATAGGTTCTCACTTAATCATTGCTTTACATGCTTAATTTCATGTTTATAGGTTCAATATTATAGAAAATTCAAAAAGTACCTTTCGAAGAACGAAAACGAAAATTGATTTCCACAAACACACAGACAGACAGATGGACATAGCTTAATCGACTCCGCTATCTATAAGGACTTTATAGGGTTCGAAAAATTATATTATAGAAATTACAAACGAAATGACGAATGTGAAGGGTATAAAAATGAAACAATTAAAGTTGATCTGATTTGGTACATTTATGGACCGAACTATTTAAAATTCTAGCGAATATTTAATTTCTAATAATAAATACTTTTTGTTTAATATCCCTTAACTTCTTAAGTATTTAAGATTTATTAACGATAAAGAGTTTTTCAGTAAAAGGAATTATAGGGCGTAGGATCAGTTATGGACCGATCCTTATGAAATGGTGGAGAGGTTTTGGTTTATAAAAAACGTATATCAAGATTTACACATTTATATATCGTTTATTTTTTACATTCAAACCCAAGTATATATTACTTGATTTAAACTAAAACCTAATTTAGGATTTTTTTTAAGGTCAATGTGATCTTATAATGCCCTTATTTTGAGAATTTTTGGTTTGATTGAAGCACAAATGTATACTTGATTTGATATAAATATAAGATTGATTTATGAAAGAGTGAATTAATCCCAAAATTGACTTGATTTGAGTTCGATTCGAACTTGATTTCATAATTCAGAACATTTTAATTTCAATAAACCCTTCAAAAATTATTGGAGTACATAAGCCTCAACTCAACTGCTCAACCTCAACTGCTTATTGCAAAAATATTCTTAACTAAATGAGAATTACATTTGTTCTATAAACCTCTATGTTTACAAATATGACCCTAAATCTTTATTTCTCTTGTTTTTTTTTTTTTAAGTTTACCCCTCTGTAGTACTAAAGAATCATCTTCAAAGATAAAATTTTCTATAAAAAAGAACAGTTTTTTATTTTAAATAAATATTTATTTATTTTTTTATTTTTTCCGTTAAACAAACATTTCCAATTTTCAATCATTCGTTAAATCCTACTTAAGCTCTTGGGCGTATGATATAAACTTGACCATTTTTATTGCCATTACGTTTAACACCACGTCTAGCAGGACGACGACGGTTAACGCGACGACGATTGGGAACACGACGACGATTTAGAGCACCGTTTTGTTGTACAGCAGCTTGAGCTACAATTTGTGGTAAAAGATCAGCTATAGGGGAAGCTCCATAAATGGCAGAATTCAGAGCGCCATTACCAGCGCCAGCATTACCGCCACCACCACCAGCATTAATAACAATGGGTCTAACACCAGCAATGGTACCAATACCAAGACCTGCACCATTACCGGTACCAGTTCCAGTGCCAGTGCCGGTACCAGTGCCTGTACCAGTACCAGTTCCTGTACCAGTGCCCGTTCCGGTAACTGTGCCAGTGCCTGGTCCTGTAACAGTACCACCATTACCTGTACCCCAATTACCAGTAGGTCTCAAAAGTTCCAAAAAGTCTTGTTTATTGGTAATATATTGATTGATG
>NW_023995467.1:0-95000 GCF_015586225.1 Lucilia sericata | reverse complement strand
TTTGATGGTGCACTCCTTTAAACTTCTGACAGCACTCCTTGCATATTTTAATGCATATTCACTATCGTATCCTTTTCATTAACCACAACAATTTTGTTGTTGTTTTATAATATATTTTTTCCTGTAACCAAAAACTCTTAACGAAATTTTGAGTGCGTACGTAGAACGTTGTGTGGGTTTTCAACTTGCGTTTTTAATTTTAGTATAAAAAATGCAGCACACTGTGTAAACAACTCGCGTACATTAGTTATAAGGAACTGCATTCATGTAGTTTTTTTCCTTTTTTTTGTTTTTTTGATACCCAAATCAGGCTGGTGTCAAGAGACTGGCAGAGTTTGGTTGGAAATCTAGATTTTCCATATACTATGTAGGTAGGATAGGTATGTACATACATAAGAGATGTGAGATATGATGTGTATATATTTTGGTACACGTTGATGGTATTCGGTATAATTGCTTTTTAAGATTTTCCACGGTTAATGGAAAATGCCTACTGGAAACGATATGCTTTTCAAAAACTTCTCCATAGTATCTGCTTATATAAACTCTTATAACTCTTTCTTGTGTTGAATAGTGTGAAATGTAATAGTTCCGACGAAATGATTTTATCATTTTTATTTGCATTTAAAACTATAGATCCTTTGTTGTTAAACAGATTTGAGTTGAGATTTGAATCCCCTACCCCCAAAAGGGAGTATTAGAGGGAAAACTGTTTTCCTCGGCTAAATCTTTAAATATGCATGTCCTTTTTTATTTTGTTACACTTTCATTTATAAAATGCATACAGCTATGAATTAATGTTTGGATCTCTAGTCATGAATATCATATTATACTTATGGTTTAATATTGCAATTGCAACTACTACAGCAGTTGTATCATAATACAAGAAAATGCATAGAATAGGAGCAGATAAAGAAGGACATACTCATAGATACATGAACTCCAAAATATGAGAACAAATACATACATATATTAGGCTGCTACAAAAAAAAAACGAATAGGAAGGAGAGTTTTGCTTTCTTTGGAAATAAAATTTTCATAGACTATAGACTAGATTATAAACTAGACTGTAGACTAGACTATAGACTAGACTATAGACTAGACTATAGACTAGACTATAGACTAGACTATAGACTAGACTATAGACTAGACTATTGACTAGACTAGACTATAGACTAGACTAGACTAGACTATAGAATAGACTATAGACTAGGCTATAGACTAGACTATAGACTAGACTATAGACTAGACTATAGACTAGACTATAGACTAGACTATAGACTAGACTATAGACTAGACTATAGACTAGACTATAGACTAGACTAGAATATAGACTAGACTATAGACTAGACTAGAATATAGACTAGACTATAGACTAGACTATAGAATAGACTATAGACTAGACTAAAGACTAGACTATAGACTAGACTAAAGACTAAACTATAGGCTAGACTATAGACTAGTCTGTAGACTATACTATAGAGTAGACTATACACTAGACTGCAGACTACACTACAGACTAGACTATAAACTAGACTTTATACTAGAGTATAGACTTAAGAGTAGACTAGACTATATTTTTGTGCAACTGTCTAATATAAAGTACATATGTATGTATGTTCGTGTGTCTAAAGCGAGGGCATGAAAACGTACTCAGTTGTGCCCTTGGTTGAAGTGGTAAAAGTTTGCAGTTTTTCCTTTTTATTCCCAAGAAAAAAAGTTGACGATGTAGTACCTACTCGTGCAACTTCCATGTATATAAATACAATTTTTGGCGAGTTTTTGTTTCTACATCCTTCAGCTTCAGTGTACAGTTTTTTGGATGGTTGTAGGTATGGAACGAAAAATGTTTTAACATTAAATTAAATTGTAATTAAAACAAAATAATGGAGTAACAACGATGACTATGTTTTTGTATTATTTATCCTTTTTTACTCTTAAATGTTATGTTTTGAATGGAGTTTAAACAAATTTATAATTTAAAAATCCCTACACTTTCTTCCTTATCACTTGCCTATGTATCCCTGTTGAGATGTCTAAAATATCATATTAACAGTCACATGTTGCTTAACAT
Organism: Lucilia sericata; assembly: GCF_015586225.1. NCBI lineage: Eukaryota > Metazoa > Arthropoda > Insecta > Diptera > Calliphoridae > Lucilia > Lucilia sericata. The sequence goes on along the minus strand of NW_023995467.1, from coordinate 92,926 downwards.
TTTTGAAAACTATCTTAAGGTAAAGGTTTAAACTATTTCTTTAATATCTTAAACATTTTCCAAATTTTGAATAATATGTATACTTATATATATACAAATGTTCCATCCTTCCTGTTCCTTTCTTTATATCCTTCAAATAGTGAAACATTAAGTCATTTACATCCTCGCACTAATATTTAAAACTTTCCAGTTTGGTTTCACTTCCTTGTTATTAGCGCTCTAAAACTAGAAAAAACAAATTCATGCCACTCGTATCTCTCTTATTGTTGTTTCATGAACAACTTTTCCTTTTCACGTTTTTTTTTTTCATCTTTTTAGCTTTTATGTTGCATAGAAAATTATACTAGTTTTCTTTCTATTTCCACACAATACTCTACTACATACAACTTTGCATAAAAATATTTTAATTATTATGAAAAGAAAAGGTTTCACTTATTAAGTTGATTATGTACTTTTTGGCAAAGCTGTTTTTACTCCAAAAAAAGTCAACTACTTCCGTAAATTTCTATAAAATGGAAAGTAAGAAAAAAAGAAAGAAAGAGGAAACTTGTTAATGAAGTTGGCATTTCTTTTATTATTTAAGTTTTAGAATAGTGTCAAGTATAAAATGAAATTAATTTGACTAAATGTAATTTGTAAAAGTATTACGAAATAATTGCAAGCAGGTTGAAATAAAAACAGGATTACAGATCATTTTAAATACATCTTTACAGGACTAGAGACTACAACGAGTAAGTCTATAGACTAGACTATAGACTAGACTATAGACTAGACTATAGACTAGACCTATAAGACTAGACTAGAGACCTAGAACTATAGACTAGACGATACTAGAACATAGACTATAGACTATACTATAGACGAGACTATAGACTAGAACTATAGAAGACTAGACTATAGACTAGACTATAGACTAGACTATAAGACTAGACTATAGACTAGACTATAGACCTAGACTATAGACAGACTATAGACTAGACTATAGACTAGACTATGACTAGACTATAGACTAGACGATAGAACTAGACTATAGACTAGACTATAGACTAGACTTATAGACTAAGCTATAGAGAGAGCTAGAGCAGGACTAGACTATATAGACTAGACTATAGACAGACGAATAGACTAGACTATAGACTAGACTATAGACTAGACTATAGACTAGACTATAGACTAGACTATAGACTAGACTATAGACTATAGACTACTATAGACTAGACTATAGACTAGACTATAGACTAGACTATAGACTAGACATAGACTAGACTATAGACTAGACTATAGACTAGACTATAGACTAGACTATAGACTAGACTATAGACTAGACTATAGACTAGACTATAGACTAGACTATAGACTAGACTATAGACTAGACTATAGACTAGACTATAGACTAGACTATAGACTAGACTATAACTAGACTATAGACTAGACTATAGACTAGAACTATAGACTAGACTATAGACTAGACTAGAGACTAGACTATAGACTAGACTATAGACTAGACTAGAGACTAGACTATAGACTAGACTATAGACTAGACTATAGACTAGACTATAGACTAGACTATAGACTACTAGACTATAGACTAGACTATAGACTAGACTATAGACTAGACTATAGACTAGACTATAGACTAGACTATAGACTAGACTATAGACTAGACTATAGACTAGACTATAGACTAGACTATAGACTAGACTAGACTAGAAACTATAGACTAGACTATAGACTAGACTATAGACTAGACTATAGACGACTATAGACTAGACTATAGACTATAGACAAGACTATAGGCTAGACGATAGACTAGACTATAGACTAGACTATAGCCTAGACAATAGACTAGACTATAGACTAAGACTATAGACTAGACTATAGACTAGACAATAGACTAGACTATAGACTAGACTATAGACCTAGACTATAGACTAGACTATAGACTAGACTATAGACTAGACTATAGACTAGACCTATAGACTAGACTATAGACTAGACTATAGACTAGACTATAGACTAGACTAATAGACTAGACTATAGATACTATCCCACTTGACTCAGACAATCTAATGTATAAAATAATAAATATTTTAAATTACAAAAGAAAAAAACAATTTAAATTTAAATAAAAATCTTTTAAAATTCAATAAAATCTGCCCTCATATCAATTAATTAATACAAAAATTTAAAAAAAATCTCTACTTTTTTATTACAATTTTCTTAGTAAACATTAATACACTTGTTCATACAAATGAATATCTACAACAGAGCAGCTAATAAATGCATACCAACATTGTAAGTATTTTCTTGTAACACATTATGCAGAACAAATCAATTTCCTGCAAATAAAGAAAACTTGATTCGTTCATTAATTCAATAATGCCTACTATCCATAGGAAAGAAATATCAACAACAGAAATTGATACAAATATACAGAAAACCATTACAAATTAAAAACCCAGCATGATGACTTGGTCACTCTATAGTGTTCAAGTAGTAAAAGTAGAAATCAAGCACACTTTAACAAATGAAAAGCATTACAAATTTGTTAATTTTCTGTGGAAATAAACGTAACGTAAGCTGGAACCACACAAGTTGTACAGAGTACAGAACACATATTAAATATTAAATTACCAAAATCTGTCAATATGAAAAATTAAAAAAAAAAAAACAAAAATTGAAAAATAGACACAATTTCTGTTAATGATTTTTCCTGCTGGTGGGAAACTTGATTGTCTGCACAAGTTGTAATCAGACACAATTTCTGTGATTCCCAAGAACTTTGGCGGTTTTGTATATTGATTTTATTTTCAAAAATATTTTCATTGACATTTACCAAATGTTTACAAAATAAATAAGAGAAATTCAACTCCTTTTTTTAAGTAAATTTTTTTAGGAATTCAAATCTTCTGCGTTTGAAGTTCAAATAATATTTCAAAGAAATTATTAAAAATGTATTAAATTTCATAAGTGCATGTACGTTTCTTAAGGATGTCTGTTTTTAAATTTCAACCTCATAAATTGTGTAAAAAAGAAAACGCATTAAACCGCTTCTAATGATGGCAGGGTGCAAAAGAAAAAAAGGAAAATTTTTTTACCAGTTGGTGAACATATGTATGTGTAAGAATTAGAAATCGATTATTCGAGTGTGGTACTTAGAGATTTTAAGGTTGGTGTGAAATATTGAATGTTATCTGATTGAGATTCTTAAATATTAAGAATATCTGTGATAATACCCTACACCACTATAGTGGGGAGGGTATTAAAAGTTTGTGCTGATGTTTGTAACACACAAAAATATTTGTCCTATACCCACCTTATATCGATCGATTCAGAATCATTTTTTAATTAAGACATGTCCGTCCGTCTGTCCGGCTGGCTGGCTGTCCATGTAAACCTTGTGCGCAAGGTACAGGCCGCAATTTTCAAGATAATTCAATGAAATTTGGACCAAGCATGTTTTTTGGCACAGGGACGAAGCCCATCGAGAATGGTTGAAATCGGTCCATCATTTCACCTAGCCCCCATATAACCGTACCTCCCGATTTAGCTTTTTATGCCATAATTACGTGAAATATACTATTATCTCTCTAAAAATTCACACAAATAAGTTTTATATAAGTATAAAGCCGCCTTTACACGAGCACACAAGTAATATGATCTGTCAACATTTTGTTTAGAAGAGTACGGATGGGATCGTCTAAACACAATATGTAATGAAACCATCACACATTGAGAGAAAATACGGACTGTCGTATGGCTCCTTTCATTTTTTGAAATGATTCGAAAAACAAGCAAGTCGCATTAGATCAGGGATGTATTTTTGTGTAAACACATACAAAAAAACTGAAACAGCTGTTTTCATTTTACTTTGTTATTATTTTATACCAATCGTGTAAACACGAAAAATATAAATCATACGACTTTTATTCTCTTTTTTATCATACGGATGGAATTTAATTTTACTTTTTCATTAGACTTGTCGAAGGTAAAGTGTGATCGTCTGAAGGGCCCTTAAATGACACTGGAGATTGTCGTAATGATCGGTCCTTATTTGACCCTAATCCCCATACAAACGCCCCTTCAAAAACTGTCTTAAACGTCTAAAACTGACTTGTAACCATTTGTATCGCAATGAAACTCAACAAAACTAACTGTTATTTAAAATATATCCTTTTCCCAAATTTAATGAGGATCGGCCCATGTTCAACCTATACTCCTATATAAAGCCTCATTTAGAAAATTTGCTTTTTATCTTTAAAATGCTTAAATACTTTGGAATTATGGTGAAATTCAACATAAAAGTTTTTTATGAAAAATAAAAATTTTAAAAATATACTCATGGTATAGGGTATTATATGGTCGGCCATGCCCGACCTCTAGAATAGACTAGTATAGAATAGACTAGAGTATACAATAGACCAGACTATAGACTAGACTATAGACTAGACTATAGACTAGACTATAGACTAGACTATAGACTAGACTATAGACTAGACTATAGACTAGACTATAGACTAGACTATAGACTAGACTATAGACTAGACTATAGACTAGACTATAGACTAGACTATAGACTAGACTATAGACTAGACTATAGACTAGACTATAGACTAGACTATAGACTAGACTATAGACTAGACTATAGACTAGACTATAGACTAGACTATAGACTAGACTATAGACTAGACTATAGACTAGACTATAGACTAGACTATAGACTAGACTATAGACTAGACTATAGACTAGACTATAGACTAGACTATAGACTAGACTATAGACTAGACTATAGACTAGACTATAGACTAGACTATAGACTAGACTATAGACTAGACTATAGACTAGACTAGACTAGACTATAGACTAGACTATAGACTAGACTATAGACTAGACTATAGACTAGACTATAGACTAGACTATAGACTAGACTATAGACTAGACTATAGACTAGACTATAGACTAGACTATAGACTAGACTATAGACTAGACTATAGACTAGACTATAGACTAGACTATAGACTAGACTATAGACTAGACTATAGACTAGACTATAGACTAGACTATAGACTAGACTATAGACTAGACTATAGACTATAGACTAGACTAAGACTAGACTATAGACTAGACTATAGACTAGACTATAGACTAGACTATAGACTAGACTATAGACTATAGACTATAGACTAGACTATAGACTAGACTATAGACTAGACTATAGACTAGACTATAGACTAGACTATAGACTAGACTATAGACTAGACTATAGACTAGACTATAGACTAGACTATAGACTAGACTATAGACTAGACTATAGACTAGACTATAGACTAGACTATAGACTAGACTATAGACTAGACTATAGACTAGACTATAGACTAGACTATAGACTAGACTATAGACTAGACTATAGACTAGACTATAGACTAGACTATAGACTAGACTATAGACTAGACTATAGACTAGACTATAGACTAGACTATAGACTAGACTATAGACTAGACTATAGACTAGACTATAGACTAGACTATAGACTAGACTATAGACTAGACTATAGACTAGACTATAGACTAGACTATAGACTAGACTATAGACTAGACTATAGACTAGACTATAGACTAGACTATAGACTAGACTATAGACTAGACTATAGACTAGACTATAGACTAGACTATAGACTAGACTATAGACTAGACTATAGACTAGACTATAGACTAGACTATAGACTAGACTATAGACTAGACTATAGACTAGACTATAGACTAGACTATAGACTAGACTATAGACTAGACTATAGACTAGACTATAGACTAGACTATAGACTAGACTATAGACTAGACTATAGACTAGACTATAGACTAGACTATAGACTAGACTAGACTAGACTAGACTAGACTAACTAGACTAGACTATAGACTAGACTATAGACTAGACTATAGACTAGACTATAGACTAGACTATAGACTAGACTATAGACTCTATAGACTAGACTATACTAGACTATATAGACTAGACTATAGACTATGAGACTATAGACTAGACTATAGACTAGACTATAGACTAGACTATAGACTAGACTATAGACTAGACTATAGACTAGACTATAGACTAGACTATAGACTAGACTATAGACTAGACTATAGACTAGACTATAGACTAGACTATAGACTAGACTATAGACTAGACTATAGACTAGACTATAGACTAGACTATAGACTAGACTATAGACTAGACTATAGACTAGACTATAGACTAGACTATAGACTAGACTATAGACTAGACTATAGACTAGACTAGACTATAGACTAGACTATAGACTAGACTAGACTATAGACTAGACTAGACTATAGACTAGACTATAGACTAGACTATAGACTAGACTATAGACTAGACTATAGACTAGACTATAGACTAGACTATAGGCTAGACTATAGACTGGACTATAGACTAGACTATAGACTAGACTATAGACTAGACTATAGACTAGACTATAGACTAGACTATAGACTAGACTATAGACTAGACTATAGACTAGACTATAGACTAGACTATAGACTAGACTATAGACTAGACTATAGACTAGACTATAGACTAGACTATAGACTAGACTATAGACTAGACTATAGACTAGACTATAGACTAGACTATAGACTAGACTATAGACTAGACTATAGACTAGACTATAGACTAGACTATAGACTAGACTATAGACTAGACTATAGACTAGACTATAGACTAGACTATAGACTAGACTATAGACTAGACTATAGACTAGACTATAGACTAGACTATAGACTAGACTATAGACTAGACTATAGACTAGACTATAGACTAGACTATAGACTAGACTATAGACTAGACTATAGACTAGACTATAGACTAGACTATAGACTAGACTATAGACTAGACTATAGACTAGACTATAGACTAGACTATAGACTAGACTATAGACTAGACTATAGACTAGACTATAGACTAGACTATAGACTAGACTATAGACTAGACTATAGACTAGACTATAGACTAGACTATAGACTAGACTATAGACTAGACTATAGACTAGACTATAGACTAGACTATAGACTAGACTATAGACTAGACTATAGACTAGACTATAGACTAGACTATAGACTAGACTATAGACTAGACTATAGACTAGACTATAGACTAGACTATAGACTAGACTATAGACTAGACTATAGACTAGACTATAGACTAGACTATAGACTAGACTATAGACTAGACTATAGACTAGACTATAGACTAGACTATGACTAGACTATAGACTAGACTATAGACTAGACTATAGACTAGACTATAGACTAGACTATAGACTAGACTATAGACTAGACTATAGACTAGACTATAGACTAGACTATAGACTAGACTATAGAATAGACTAACTATATAGACTAGACTATAGACTAGACTATAGACTATAGACTAGACTATAGACTAGACTATAGACTATAGACTAGACTATAGACTAGACTATAGACTAGACTATAGACTAGACTATAGACTAGACTATAGACTAGACTATAGACTAGACTATAGACTAGACTATAGACTAGACTATAGACTAGACTATAGACTAGACTATAGACTAGACTATAGACTAGACTATAGACTAGACTATAGACTAACTATAGACTAGACTATAGACTAGACTATAGTTTAGACTATAGACTAGACTACAGACTAGACTATAGACTAGACTATAGTTTAGACTATAGACTAGACTATAGACTGGATTAGTCTAGATTTTTAAGCAATCATTAGACCTCAGACTTTTAATAAAAATAAATAAAAACTGTCGAGCATACATATGTTAAACATTTATCAACACATATCATACTCCCCGATGGTTTTTCTGTGTAAATATTTTAAGCCTAAGCATTCCAGTTATTAAAAAAAATTATACAAACATGTAGTTGCGTGCTGAGCAATCACATTTCTCCTACAAAGCCACTATTACAATTACAAGTGGTTTTTGTTTTTACTAAACAGGATCATCATACAAAAGATTTCATACTTAAATGAGTATGACAAAACAACAAAAAAAAGGATAAGAGGCGTTAATCGCTGGTTGTTGTTTGTCGTTGTTGTCAAAATGATACAAAAGTACAATTTAAAATATATTATCCTTAAAAAGGACTTGTCGTAATTGTAATTTAATATGTAAACTGTGAATTGTATTCGTACTCATACCCATAATTGAAAACAGAAAGTACTTGAATTATTAATGTCATACCAAGTGAAGGAACAAAATGAATGAATGTTAAATGAAAATCGATATATGTATTATTACGAAATATTATTAAACAATAGGCCTTCAAAAGAAACCTAAAAAGGCCAATCACTTGAAGAAATGTCCTTGTTTTTAAACAAAAACAAACTCTTTTACTCTTATTCATAGCAATTTTTTAATCTCGGTTTGAGGTTCTTTAAATTAAGAACACGTTTTTTTTAGTTTGTTCAAGTATCTCATTTGCTTAGTGGTCAATAATAGTCTTAGAAGTACATAATCATCATTATTCTCATAATGGAATTTCCTTTTACGTAAATTGCCTTTTGTCATTTATTCTTTCATTCATTCCATGTAGCACTTCGTTCAAGTTCAATGTAATTTCAAATTCATACTTTCAACAATATTTCTTTGTCATATTTTAAGCGTTTTCGTTTTTTTTTTTTATTTTTAAATTTTGTTTTATATTTTTGATTTAGGGAGGGTCCAATTTATTTCCGTTGAAAAATAGAAATACTAAACATTTTATTTTTGTTATTTTTGGCTCTTAAGAGACATTTAATACAAAAATAGTTTATTTTTCTTATTAATTTTAAATGACATTAAAAAAGTTGTGTTGTTTTTTGGAGGGGATTTTTGTAACATGGAAAATTTTTCGATTTCTATCCAATAATTTCCTTTAATAAAAAAGCGAGGGGTGTTTGCGAAGTGTTTATTCCTTAACAACTTACATTGATTTCATCCATTTGTCTCTAGAGCCTTTAATTGTCTTCAAAAATACTTCTAAGTTGTCGCCCAAAAATTCGTAAAGAGCTTTTTATGGAAAAAAAAGTTATAACAGATTTCTCTCTCTCATTTCGCAAGATTTATACATTGAATTTTAATTAAAAAGTCAAATATGATGGGAAATAAGAGTGATCGTAGATCTAAAATATGGACTTTTGCGATTTCACTAAAAAATGTAATTCCCATCAAATTTATATGAAAATTAAAACTTCAAAAAACTTTCATCTTTTTGGCTCCAAAGCCTTTAGTTTAACCGAAAAAATTACTTTTATGTTTTATAAAAAAAAATCAAAAGAAATTATCACAGATTTTTTTTTCTTTTTCTTTATAAAAACTTTTTTTCATTAAATTTTCTTTAAATATTCAACTTTTCAAACATCCCTAAGCTATAAAATTTGAATAATAAAAAAAATAAGTTTTTCATTTACAATTTAAAAACTTTTTAAACAAACTATTTAAAGAGCATCATTGTTTTTAAATTGATTTTTCCCCCATCACCACTTAACAAAGAGAATAAACAAATGACAAGATTTTCATATATAGAAAGAAAAAAAAAAGTTGAACACTTCATCCGCACCTTGAGTTCCTGCACAGCCCCCAAGAACATAATGCATTCAAAGAACATTGTGATGTTTGACAAACCTGGCAGTTGCTTATCAATACTATTGCCATTGTTTGATGTGTGATACCCACTTCCTATTTTTACATTTTATCTCTCTTTCCTACACACACTTATACAAAGCACCTCCCTCCCTCTCCCCTATCATCAAATCATTGCAATACTTAAACAATGAAATGCTGTTGATGCAAGTCTGTCAGTCATTTCATTCAGCCCCCAATTGTAGTTGTCATTTAGTGCTGTCGCGTTTTTTTCTTCTTATTCCTTGTATTCTCAGTTTTCCTATATTTTTCTTTTCAGACGTGTGCTTCTTGTGGTTGTTGTATTTTACAATTCCAACAATAATTTGTTGTTAATCTTATTGTTGTTGCTTTGTTAGTATTTTGTTGTCTCCAACCTTCACACGAGTAATTTATTACTTTCGGCTGTTTGTCATTTTGATCTAATCTGACGCCGCTTTTAACAATAAATACACAGAGTTTCAGTCAGCGCAGCCATTGTTGTCATTTGTATTGAAACTGAAATCAACTGAAAAATGCATTTAAATAGGAATTTTATTTCATTGCTACCAAATGAAGAAGTATATTTTAATTTTTCTCGATTTTATTTTAAACTATTTTTTTCTTGTATAGTACATACTCCAAACTTATCCACATACTTACATACGTTAAGTCTTTTAAGCATGAATGACAACAATAGATATGTCAGTAAAATTTTCAGAAGTTTAAAGGAACTTACTAACTTTTAGGGGTAGAATTAATGCCATTTGGACTCAGCTAAACATTTGATGGAAAATTATCAAGTACTTTACTTTTTCTTATATTCATCCCCCTAATCATTTTCGATAGTAAGAAATAGATCTAAATTCTATTTCGGAATATTTGAAAATGTTATTCAAAATTTACCTTAAAAAATTTTCAGTAAGGATAAGCCGATACAAAGTGGTTTTGGAACCTTTTATATCCCACTTTCTGAGTCGATTTAGCTACATACATATGAATGTTCGTTCGTCCGTCTGCGTGTCTATGTAAACCTTTTGCTACAGGTCAAGATAATTTGATGAAATTTGGCATATACTCAGAACGAAGCCTATTGGAAAAGGTTCAAATCGGTCCATTATTTCGCCTAGCCCCCATACAACTGTACCCCCCGAATAGGGTTGATAATCAATAAAAAAAAAGTTGTATGAAAGTCTAAATGATACTGCCGATTTTCGTAATGATCGGGAATCATTTGCTCTAGCCCTAGGAACTAAGGTGAAAACAAATTAAATGCTTTATTATAAAAAAAAAATAATCCACATTTTTAAAAAACGCCTCCGGTAGATTAGATGACTATACATTTCGATTATACATTCTAACTAACTAACTAACTAACTAACTAACTAACTAACTAACTAACTAACTAACTAACTACTAACTAACTACTAACTAACTAACTAACTAACTAACTAACTAACTAACTAACTAACTAACTAACTAACTAACTAACTAACTAACTAACTAACTAACTAACTAACTAACTAACTAACTAACTAACTAACTAACTAACTAACTAACTAACTAACTAACTAACTAACTAACTAACTAACTAACTAACTAACTAACTAACTAACTAACTAACTAACTAACTAACTAACTAACTAACTAACTAACTAACTAACTAACTAACTAACTAACTAACTAACTAACTAACTAACTACTAACTAACTAACTAACTAACTAACTAACTAACTAACTAACTAACTAACTAACTAACTAACTAACTAACTAACTAACTAACTAACTAACTAACTAACTAACTAACTAACTAACTAACTACTAACTAACTAACTAACTAACTAACTAACTAACTAACTAACTAACTAACTAACTAACTAACTAACTAACTAACTAACTAACTAACTAACTAACTAACTAACTAACTAACTAACTAACTAACTAACTAACTAACTAACTAACTAACTAACTAACTAACTAACTAACTAACTAACTAACTAACTAACTAACTAACTAACTAACTAACTAACTAACTAACTAACTAACTAACTAACTAACTAACTAACTAACTAACTAACTAACTAACTAACTAACTAACTAACTAACTAACTAACTAACTAACTAACTAACTAACTAACTAACTAACTAACTAACTAACTAACTAACTAACTAACTGACTAACTAACTAACTAACTAACTAACTAACTAAATAACTAACTAACTAAATAACTAACTAACTAACTACTTATGATCTTATCCGATCAGACTTAGTAGTTCTTTTGATGTGTTCACTGATTAATTACACAGAAAGAAAAACGCCGAAGTAAAATCAAATTTTCTATTCTCAATTTTAGCCACAAAACGAGCTTGAAAATTTAACTCCATTTTTGTTGCCGTTGGCTTAAAATAATCCAAAATCAACTAAAATCTACACTAAAACGCTCAAATTTATTTCAAAAAAATGTTATTTTGATTCCAAAAAAAGGATTAAAATTGATCAGTATCGGTATACCGACCTAATGTATTGGATTTTGGATCTTGTACGTTTACAAATTTGGAGTACAATTCAATAACTTTAACTGTAATTTTTGGTGTAATTCGAGATATTGTCATTTCCACGATCAGTAACTTTTATTAAAAATTTTAGCAAGGATGTTCAATCAAATCTGCATGTTACTTCAACTCATCAATTCGCACGAAACACATATACGAAACACAATATTTAATACGAAACACAATATTTAATGAAACTGATGGACTATTATTTAACCCTTAAAACCCGAAGTCAATAAGAATATTTCTTAGACTTACAATAGAAATCCTCGATCTTGAGCTATATCCGAAAGATGATAAAATTTTCAAAAATTTGTATTGTATCCAATGCAAATTAATTCCTTTACTTCTCTGTTGCAAGACAATAAAAAGCAAAACAATCAACAAAAAAGTTTTTGGAATGTGCAAAGGTGGTGGTGTTGCTGCTAGACAAAATAATGTGTTACACAACTTGGAGCATTTCCACATAGAAAAAAAAGAAAAACTTTGATTGTTATTTAAATTATAACAGTAGCAAACTGCAGCAAACAAAGAAAGGTATTATTTGTTTGCTCTGTATCTTTTATTTCATGTCACAAAATTTTCAGCAGCATTTTTAAGTGTATTGAAGATCATTGATCGTGTCTGTCTGTCTGTCTGTTTGTCTGTCTAACTTAATTCACAGCCACTCTATTTCTGGAGATGTGTGTGAGTGTAATAAAAAGAAAATGTCATTTGTTTAACATTTCCGTGTTCCAAGTTGATGGTTTTGTGATATAGCACCCCACGTGTCTACCCAATTTCAAATTTATTCATTATTTCAACCAACCATGAATCCAGTCAGCCATCCATCCATCTATCTTATACATTTTCCTAATAATCTCTGGCTTCTTTTTCTATTTTTGTTGTTCTTTAGATGGCTTTCTTTTTTTTTTTTGTTTTTTGTTCTAGTTCCTGGAGATTTACCAAAATTGCTGTTGTTTTTTTTTTTTTTTGTACATTTGTGAAATTATATCTTGTAAATACCATAAAATATCTGTATCAGATGATCGGGGGGATTTATAAATTTACATCACTTCCTTACTTTCACATGGAAAAGTTTTTGTTTCTATGTGTGTGCTTTATATATTTTTTAATATATTTAGAAATCTTTAAATATTTTATGATGGATATAAAGTGATTTAGAGTATTTTTTTCTTATTTTTGTCTTTTTTTTTCATTTTATTTAAAAATGTGTATGTTTTGTGAATTGTTTGTCTTTAAATGTATCTTTAACGTGGAATTTATTACTCACCTAATTTTTGTTGAATATTTTAATCGTTGAAATTATTTAGGTTAATTTAATTTCTTTTTTAATTTAATTTTCTTTAATATTTTTAACTCGTTTTAGGGAAAAAATTTTGCCTAATTATATAAGAATTTATATAAGACATACATATATTTTTTAAATTATTTCATTTTGTTTTGTAAAGTATATATTTATACTTTTTAAGAATTTAATATTAAACAGAAGGTAATAAAAAAAATAATTTTGTTATTTTTAGAATTTTATTGTTTTAAAAGAATTTGTTTTAATAAAACCTAAGAACATGAATCTTATTACATGTTATTTTTAATAATTAAGAAGACATTTTTAATATTTTTATGGGATTCTAAAGGAATTTTCTTAAATTTAAAATTATTTCAATATGGAAGAATATTGAAGAAAAATTAAGTATTATTAGAGAAAATTTCTTTAAAAATTATAATTGACTTTAAAATAAGTCATGATATAAAGTACGAATGTCGAAGTGCTTTATGCGAACACCTGCCCCGAGGGCCTTATTTCACAGTGGTCTTTTTCAACCACTGGGTGAGCTTTTGTGACTACTCACCACCGCCCTCTTGTGTTTGTTACACACAGGTGGCAATTTACGTATGTATATGGAAGTTCCGGTCCAGTATACGTGCACTTTGCTCAAATACTTGAGAAATCTAATCTCTGACCATTGCTGACCGAAGTACGAATCCATCAAATAAGCCGAGACTTTATTCTTACTTACAGTGACACACTGTGATAATTCTGGTATGAACATACCTGGACAAGGAAGGAAAATTCAATGATATCACTTGTATAAAATACCTTTCATCCATCATCATTCTACCCAGCACACTCCTCATTCATCCGACACACTCATAAGAGAACACCATACGACACACTCATTCGTGTGGGTGGGTCCCCTATACCCCTACATTCATACTGTATTGGTAGCACCAGTTTACCCCGGGATTGCAATACACCAAGATGAGGGTCTTTGATCAAGGAAGCATGTCCCGGGGGAGATATAAAGTACTATTTAAGTTTGAGAGAGTGGTTTGCTAATTCCTATAATATTAAAACAGACAACATAGAATAGCTATGCGGTAACTGAGCAAAATAAAATTACATATAGACAATGATCAGTAGTTATTTCATATATTACTTGGTAATGGGTAATTAAGGTAATTTAGTATTGCTTATACTCCAGTTGTCTAAAACTCAGATAACAATTGTCAAGTCGGCTTCAAATCTCTAACAAAGAAAACTTTTTAGCTAACCACCTACATACATTAACATTTTAAAATAACTAACTATTTCATTACTTATTTGTAGGTTTATTTGTAATCAGTTATTTCTTGGACATCGTGGCATAAAAATAATCAGTTTTAGCTGCTTACCAGGTAAGTGACACTTTTTTTCTGGAAATTACCAACAGCTCAAACTTAATTGTCATGTTCACAAAACTCAACCCATAAATGTTTTAAATTAAAACAAAAACCTTCTCAATAACAATATGTGTTTGTTTAAAACATAGATAAAAAACAATCATAAAATTATTATTATTATTATTATGATAATAATTCTTTCACAGCTGATAAAGTACAAGTCCATTTAGTTTTATAGCATTTTGCCATTAAGTGACACCATATTAAATGTACCTTGTGAATCCCTTTATTGTAGTTGTTGTAATAAATAATTATGCATGTACACTTGAGAACTGAAAAGTAGAGGTGATTTTTATATAAAAATATGTTGTTTTATTAGTTTTTAGTAAATGGACCCTAAATACTAAAATGAAATAGTTATAAGGAATCCAGTTTTTGGGGCCTATCAGCTTTCTCGATCCCTTTTATATATTCTTGCTCTTTTGGCAGAGGATGTCCAAACACTCAGTTATAAATTTAGTATATTTTTATAACCCAAGGATCTGGTATGAGAAAATTATAAGGATTCCCTTTTGACAAATCGTTGTAGTATTAGATCCAACTTGTGAGATATATTAATATTTCATTCTGGACCCTGAATCCCAAGTCTGGTTGACAAATATATAAGCCAAGGTATATATTTGTCTTTACAAGAGAGAGAGAGAGAGAGAGAGAGAGAGAAAATGGAAAACTATCATTGCAAAATCGACAAAGTACGTTCAAGGGGAGCCCAAGCTGACTTTCATGTCTGCCTGGCTGTGTCCTCTGCCAGTGTATTTCGCATTGATAGAAGGCCGCTTGATCTTTTTCTACATTTGTCTAGATAATTACATCTATTTCCAGTCCCTTAAAGAATGTAGATACAAATTTTAGTAAATCCCAAAGTTTAACCAGAAAATGGACTTTTTTGTTTTCACTCAAAAACCAATTTTTTCTCGGGGTCTAGTTTCTCCAGAAAATGGACTTTTATGTACAGTTGTACTCAAAAACTAATTATTCCTGGGAAATAAAACTGATCATAGATTTTAATTCTTTTTGCGTTAGGGCCTTCAGTTTAGCTCGAATTTCTGTTTATTACTATGGTGGTCACTATGTGCAGGTATTAATACTAGGGCAATGTCAGAAAAGTGCCCTAGCCTTTACTAATCATTCTTGTATTCTTTAACCAATAGACATGTGGTAGTGTAAGAGTATAATGAAAAAAATTGGGTTCCGGCTGTCGGGTATAATGCCCCACCTTTTGTGATTATTACATTAAAGACAGAAAGAGACATGGGCTCGGGAATTTTCTCCAATGAGCTGGACCTTTTGGTGACTCTTCGACTACCCGATACCTACGCGGTCTTCCAGGTAGAGACATATGCCATCGATACATATCTTCTTGGACGGCCTTGCACCAATCAAGGTTCCTAACTCCAAAGTTATTAAGTGAGAAGACATTACCCAATTGTATAGAATCACTGTTATAACTAACACAACATCAAGTCGAGTTGATATGGGTCCTAGGACATGAGGGCATGAGGAGAAATGAAGTAACTGATGAATGATCAACCAACGGGTCGTCCCTAGACGTAACTTTTTCTCAGAGAAATATTCAACTTCCTTGGTGACCGTATCAAAATTGTTACATAAATGGGCTTTGAATGACACGGATCTCAGGTGGTCAAATATTATCACCTGAAGATTGCTCTGGCCTACTCTGACAGAGGATAGGACTAGGACTCCTTTGTCTTTTAGTTAAAATTCTGTCATTATTTTGACGAATGTAATCACTGGACATTGTATGATTGGATCCATGTCGGAACGTATGGGTTGCCCACGTTATAGCCAGTGTAGAAGTTGTTTGGATGAGGAGGAGGAGTAATCTGTACAATACATTCTATGTGACTATCCAGCCTTACAACAGCATAGGCTTCTATATCTTGGTAGAGTTCTTTTCCATGTTCTAGACTGTTTCAGAGATGTGTCACTAGTAAATATTATCAGATTTATTAGAAGTACCAGCTGGTTCTCACAGGGACCACATAGTCAACGATAGTAGGGAGGGAAACTATTTATCCCTTTATGTACCAATTCGAAACATAGTAATTCTAATAGTACCACAATGGGCCGCAAAGCCTACGAGTGCACTCACTCATTTGTGAGCAACTCACACAACCTAACCTTGAAAGTACACACACGCCTATTTTTCTAACCACCTGTGTACAAATGAATGAGACTATGTCCTAATACCCACTTCCAACATAAACAATTAACTAATTTTATTAATTAACTCCAGCTATTGTCCCTCAATATAATGACAATTTCTAATATGAATATTTATTCCCTTTATTATTTTTTTGTACCTTATCTACACATGTACAAATGTACGTACACACCACAATGACATGTAAAATTACTTGTATTTTGTGTGTGCGTGTGTGAATAAAATTTCACTTTTAATTAAAAAATTTGTATGCATAAAATAAAAATTATTGTACAACAGCAAACAAAAAAACATTTACATAAACATTTAAAATCCTTTACTTGATTTTTTACTTTATCTAATTGCAAAATGTACAATGACAAGGATAAATGTTATGTTATGGCAAAAAGGACACATATGTTTAGACAGACACACACACACACACATACGTTACCATAGAATATAATTATAATAAAAAACATTAATAATTTGCAAAAAACAACTAGGAACACATCATTATGTATTCATCAGTAGAGGATAATAATAAAAAAGAAACAGTAACAAACCTCAACATACATAAATAAAAACAACAACTAAACAGTAAATTCTACTAAGTTAAATCATAAAGTTCACCAAACGACAACAACAAGTAATTAACTCATTCTCTCTAACTGTATATGTGTATGAAGAGAAAAAGAAAACAAAATGAAGTACTTGGCGAAAAAACTTTTCTCTCTCAAACATACTTACATAAATACATACATACTTACATGCACTTACCGTTACAGGACAATAAAACTTGCTACAACAATGTCTAGAATGAAAATGGAGAAAAATAAAAACCATATTTCGCAACTAGAACGAATATGTCAGATAAAAAAGTAAAATAGAACTTGAAGAGGATTGTAATAATAATAAAAATAGAAATAAAACAGACATTTATGCATATAATAACACACTTATACGTTACTAGCTGCGAATATTATTATTGTTGTTATTGTTTTCATTTTTATTTTTCATATAACTGTCATATAATTACACTCGTAAAATAACGGTTAGTTAATAATTGAATTATATCTACCATTACCAAAAGTTGGTGGATATTTTGATTTTGTCATTCCGTTTGTAAGTCCTGATCCTTCGTTAAGAAATTTTAGAAAAGCAAAAATCCAGAAACCATTTATTTTCTAAAGGATTGATCAGTAATGAATCCGGCATCTGGTTTTCGAGATATGGTGTCATAAACTTTAATCCTCGCGTAATAAAAGCGCGAAGACCACCTTATATGGAAATTTTGTTATGTCATCCGAAAGTCCAATTTCAAAATAAACGATTACCTCTTTTATATCATCTTCCTTTTGGAGGTTTCTCTTTTATCGCAAAATCTTAAACGGACGAAATATCATGAAAAGCTATTTTATAAAATTTAAAAACTTTTTTGTTATGACAGCTTCCCAAAGAAAGTTATCATCGCTTTGTTGGAGCGACTCAAATATGGCCACATTTTTAGGACATGATATCAAGAATTCAGATACTGTGCAGATCAATCCTTTAGAAAAGCATACCTTCTATGCCCGATTCAGATAAAGCGTAGCTCAATCCTTTAGAAAATTGTTGTTTGGTGTCTGGGTTAAAAATTTGTTGACCTGTGTTGTTGTTAAAGCAAAAACAAGAAACAACTTACTTTTCAATGACTACTACATAACGTTTGCATTACTTAGAAGGAGTCTAGTACTTACTTTTTAGCCTTCACATAGATATTATTTGCTATATTATTTTTCTCAGAAACAAAACTACTTACCTAACTGCCTATTTGTAAGCGAGCGAGGTAAGTAATTGCCTCCAATGTCATCCCCGTGTTACGACTTAAAATGTTGTTGTGGAAGTAAATTTACTTTTCAATGTAAGTTTTTGCTGGGTATGTATAATCTCGGTCATTCCCTACCATATGATATTCAACACGAGATCTGAATTAAATATAGCTGGTATTGGATTTTCCTGATTTCCGAAAGTAGTGGCGATCTGTGTCATTTTGGATTCTTTAATTTCGGTGCTTAGAGGACCCAAACAAGTGTGGTGAGGACCCTTTTAGAGGGTCTACTTCCAAAACTCTTATAAATTGCTTAAATGCTTAAATTTTTATTAATTTTTTCTCTTTATTCCCAGTAGTTCTGGCGGACAGTCCCGAACTACCCATTTAACCTACCAATTAGGGTTACCCCTAGCCAACCGACTGTCTATACGACTAACTACGAGAAAGTCAATCGTCACGAAATAGATTACAAAGAGATAGACAAAGAGCTTAAGTTTGTTTTTTTAAGTGTTCCCTCTCTCGCTTACAAGGGGGACACTAAAGTGACGATTATGTTCACACTCGTTTACAAAGAGTACATTCGTGACGAATGACGAATTAGAACCAACCAGGTGGTTAGATGTTAGTGGAAATCACTGTCTTTTTCGGATGCATTGACTCTTTGTCGAACTGTAGGGTTCTTAATACACACGCACACACACACACACTCATTTATTTACATAAACATTTAAATGTTTAAGGACATTTTTAACGCAAAAAAAAAATTAATATGAAAATGTCACCAGAGACAAGACATAAATGTTCCATTTGTCTTTCGTTTTCAGTTTTAGCTTTTGGTTTTTACTACAATAAATATTTCTATTACAACGCATGCTCTCATTATAATAATGAATAGAAGAAAAAACTACAAATGCTAAAAAGTAAATTAATAAATATTACAAACACAACCTGTCGTCCACCTTACAAGTGCAGCAGCAGATAATAAGGTACGAAGGTAACATTGTTATCAGATATTAGAATTCTTGAACATTAAAAATTTGAAAGAATTTTGCAAAAAAATATTATACTGATGTCCGATAGTACGTCCTTTTGTGTGGTCATGTTTGTATGTTTACTAGTTTTTGACCTTGGAGTAATCGCCGCTTTTCACTTATTATAATTTTAACTCATTATTTTAACAAGGTAATGACATTGGAGGGAAGTACTTACTCTGCCGGCTTACAAATAACTACTCAATAAGTAAGTCATTAACGAGTTTCTGCTGGCTCCTGTTACTTTGGATATGTGTATGTTGTAATGGCCAGTTAAAATATTGTATACTTTCGTAGGATGTACAAAACTGACATAATGTCATAAAGTTAGTCAAACTACTTTAAATGACTATGTTTTTTTTACTTTTTTCGTCGAAATGTCGTGCATGTCAGAGTATACCGGCAGAAAGAATTTGTGTGAATATTTGTAATTGTCTGTTATCCAGCAGTTCGACAAAGAGTCAATGCATCCGAAAAAGACAGTGATTTCCACTAAGACCTAACCACTTGGTTGGCTCTAATTCGTCTTTCTAAACGAGGGTGAAGATAATCGTCACTTTAGTACCCCCTTTGTAAACGAGAGAGTGGATACTTAGAAAACAAACTTAAGCTTTTTGTCAGTCTCTTCGTAATCTATGGGGTGATGATTGACTTCCTCGTAGGTCAAGTACATGTTAAAAGAGCTAGTCACCTGGCAGCCGGTGGCTAGTGGTAGGTTAAATAGGTAGTTGGGGACTGTCCGACCGAACTGCCGGGTTAGTTGTGGGTCATTTATATATAGGAACTGTAGAAAAAATAAATAAACTTTGTCATCTAAAAACGGAAGTTTGCACAAAGGCACACTTATGATTACACACACACACATTTGTAGCAGTGTATAGAAAATAGGAGTATGAGAATGTTAAAAAATTACGTTTTAGAATGTACTTCTTGTATACTTTTACTTTTTTTTAAAGAAATTGTGCCTAATTTAACAGATTAAATGATTTGTTACCTTTTATATTTACACTAATTTAACTGATCATAGTCCTAAATTAAAATTGTAAAAAATTACATTACTTTGCACACAAGTAATGGTACAACAATAGGTATACTACCATAAATAAGTTCTTATTGTATGAATAAGTTCAAAATACTATCCTGTTCCCAATTAGTCAAGTATTCGTCTTCTAATAGACAATTGACTAACTTGTATGTATTGGGGTAATCAAAATGAATGTATGTTTGTTTGAAGTCTATAAACGGCTGCAGGGCTCGACCGATTTTGTTAAAATATTTATATTAGCTTCCTATATATATGGAAGGAGCTTTAGACTACTACCTTTTGAACTGAAATTTTCACAGTGTCTTCCGGTTTCTCTGAAAGGAACTATAGGTTACTTTTTATTTCAAAAATACGAATGGACAAATTTGACATCCATGTGAACGCTTCGGATCAAATGTGGGCGTGGTAGCTCCCATATAAGAAAAAATTTTGATTAAAATATCTGAGATACTATACACATTTTTCGGAGTCGCTTTAGTATCAATGTGAAATAGGGACAACAAGTTTGTATTTGTCAGAAACTATTAGAAGTAGAATCTTCAAATTTTACAGGAACTAAAAAAGAGAGGGCTACAAATCGGGGTGTATCCAGCTCCCATAGCAATTAAATACAAAAATACGTATATATAGGAAACTATTAGAGGTAGAATCTTCTTCAAAGTTTGGAAAAAAATAGGTGAAATTGCAATAGGGGCGTGACACCACCTGTAAATTTGAACCAGTCTCTACCAATTTCTTTTAATTTCGGCCCATATATGAACCAAGTTTTCATAGAATACATTCAAGTCTTTTGGATTTGAAAGCTCTTTAAGATATTCTTATGGGAAGATATAAATAACTTATTTTTCATTGCTTTAAGCAGTTTGAATAATATTTTTAAAGATTTTTTTTAAATTTCTGAATAATTTCAACTTCCTTACATGACAAACATGCTTCATCACGAAACTGTAAGGTAGGCAAAAAAGAGGAAGATAAAGTGAAAGAAAACTTTTAAAAAACGCAAAACACAATTACACATTTTGTTAAATGTCCTTTATGTGTTGGTAAAGGATATCTTTGCCAATGAATGGCAATGTGTTTATGTATTAGGAGAGAGTCAAAAAGAAGTAACCTCAAAAAAAAAAAATGCTTATACAAAGATAAAGGAAAATCCAAGAAATAAGGGAAATCAGTGGCAATTGATTTAAAGGAACTAATTAGCTGTTCAAACAGTGAAAAGCATTTGCTACTAATTTGGTAAAAACTGTAATTCGAAAAACTACAACAATTTCTTCAAAAAACCAACCGAGCAAAAGAATTACTGGGAAACATCTATATAATATATTTTTTTTATAAACAGGACCATCCTATTTCCCATCTTTAGTATGTGTACGTGCATATGCATGAATTGTGTATCCATGTGTGTCTATAATGGTATGCTTATGTGTATGATGTCATCTTTATGGCACAATTATGATAGACAAAGCTTATAACCATTTTGAAAGAATTTTCACAAAAAGCTAAATGTCCGCCTTTATATGCTACATAAAATCTACTACTACATATGAATGTTAGATACTTTACTATAGCAAATAAGTAACCGACAATTCTGAGGTCTTTACCCATTAACAATTTTGTTAAATGGTCGAAATTTAAGAAGACCTATGAAGTTCTTAATAGCAAACTTTGCATAGGCCATCTACGAATCCCGATTCTTTAATACATGTTACATTCACAAGTCCAGGTTATGTTGATTGTGTTAGGCGATCTATTGTCAAAGTTTAGGGCGTGAAAATACTAGGGAGAAACTAATCTTGAAGACTACGGGGTGAGTTTATACGTGAATATGTACATATTTGTTTCCTATAAAATATGACTAAATATGTTAAGTTTTTCATTCTATTTGTAACGAAGGTAATCTCTAGCCGATTACTAAATACGAATAATCAAATTAACCTTATATTCTGCTATAGACCCAAATACACGTCCAATAAAGAAAATACGAGTTTAATAAAAAAATTTACTATTATATCAAAAACCTTCAAACTTCGGAAGATCCTTAAATATCGAGAAAATAAAACTAATATGAGATCACTTAAATTGTTCATCAAATAACCGGTTTTTATACAAAAAATATTAAATCCTTTAAAAGAAAGCTAACATGGCATTAAGTTTAGTTATTATTACCGAATAAAGTACTTTAGTACCGGTATATACATACACTGAAAATAAGTTTCGTAACTACTGTTTTCGTAATATTTACGAACATTTCGTGGATAATACGATATATTACTTAATCAAACTAATTCCCTATCAAAGTACTTCTAGCTTCTAAAATATTAACCTAATTTTCCGCTAGACTATAGATTAGAAAATATAATAGACCATAGACTACGCTATAGACTAGACTATGGCCATTAGACTAGAATATAGACTACAATATAGACTACAATATAGACTAGACTATAGACTAGACTATAGACTAGACTATAGACTGACTATAGACTATACTATAGACTAGACTATAGACTAGACCATAGACTAGACTATAGACTAGACTATAGACTAGACTATAGACTAGACTATAGACTAGACTAGACTATAGACTAGACTATAGACTAGACTAGACTATAGACTAGACTATAGACTAGACTAGACTATAGACTAGACTAGACTATAGACTAGAATAAGACTAGAATAGACTAGACTATAGACTAGAATATAGACTAACTATAGACTAGACTATAGACTAGACTATAGACTAGACTATAGACTAGACTATAGACTAGACTATAGACTAGACTATAGACTAGACTATAGACTAGACTATAGACTAGACTATAGACTAGACTATAGACTAGACTATAGACTAGACTATAGACTAGACTATAGACTAGACTATAGACTAGACTATAGACTAGACTATAGACTAGACTATAGACTAGACTATAGACTAGACTATAGACTAGACTATAGACTAGACTATAGACTAGACTATAGACTAGACTATAGACTAGACTATAGACTAGACTATAGACTAGACTATAGACTAGACTATAGACTAGACTATAGACTAGACTATAGACTAGACTATAGACTAGACTATAGACTAGACTATAGACTAGACTATAGACTAGACTATAGACTAGACTATAGACTAGACTATAGACTAGACTATAGACTAGACTATAGACTAGACTATAGACTAGACTATAGACTAGACTATAGACTAGACTATAGACTAGACTATAGACTAGACTATAGACTAGACTATATACTAGACTATATACTAGACTATAGACTAGACTATAGACTAGACTATAGACTAGACACACTTTACTTTTGCATTTTACTAAAATATTTCGTGCATTTCGTATTATATACTAAATTTTCGTATATATCACGCATAGATTATTTTCAGTGTACATATGTATGTATTGTACATCTCTTCCTTTGTCCTTGCTTATATGTACATATTTAGTCAGTAATAACTAAGTACATTTATGAAGCAAAAAAATAAATGAAAACAGGAAATACTTTCTATGCAACAACAGCAATAAAGATAGTTTAATTTTTCTTTCTAATGGATTTTTTTGTTTTAATGTTTAAATTATATCAAGCACTCTCTAATTCATTCTTTTTTCCCTTTTTACCCATTTTTGCATTAAAATTCTGTAGTAGCCGCTATATAAGTAGTAATAGTAATATTTAGCAGGCATCATTAAAAATTAAAATCAAAATCTTCATAAAAGTTTTAATCAAAAAATTTTCTGAATTTATTTCTGGCATCATCATAATCAACATCCATCTGCAACGTCTAGTTAACGGTCTTAGTTTTTGTGGTCATAATTTTTAAACGTAATGTTGCCTGATTTTAATCGTATTTTAGAGTTTTAATGGATATTTTTTTGTTTTAATTTGTTAATTGAATCACTTATGGTTTAATTTTAATTATACTTTTTTTGCGAAATGATTTTAAAAATATCAAACATAATGTTTTTATAGTTAACAGGGGGAAAATTATATTTTTAGATAATTGTATTTGTTGGAAATTTATATTTAAAATATGTTTAGATTATTACAAATTAAAAACTTAATAATACAGGACAATTTTGATTACATACATACATATGTATAATAAACATTGTATATACATTTAATTTAATTTCAACTAATTTCACCAATATATACAAAAATCTATGGAAATCTGTAATCGTGTCAATTTTCCATAAAAATTTGTTGTACAAATTTTTAAACTATTGGCCATTGTTAACTATAACGTTTTCCCTTCTTTCCACAAGAACGAATCAAGTCAATTTCGTATACTGTTCTGAAATGAAGCATATCCAAGATTGATGCTTCCGCTTCGATAAAAACCAATTGTAGTGGAACTCGGCAAGTTATGCCCTATAAGAGGTGAATCAAAACTTCCCCACCACTTGTTGCTAAATAGATTTTAACCTGTTGCAATATTAAACATTCAAGGCATTTTCCGGTCAAGATTCGCTTCAAACAAATCACTTGCATTCGGTACTGATTCGCCCTGATAATCAGGACAGATTTCATTTGCCTATTTTGAATTCGCCGCCGACTCGGATGGTTGGAGGGGTTTCACACACGACCTCTTTAAATATGGTAATGGATCAATTTTTGATGGTAATAATTGTTGCCATTTTGACGTTTTCCCGTCAAATCTGACGTTTTTGAAGTGGCAATTGCGGAACAAAATGCGTTTTAGCCAATAGTCTAGTCTATAGTCTAGTCTATAGTCTAGTCTATAGTCTAGTCTATAGTCTAGTCTATAGTCTAGTCTATAGTCTAGTCTATAGTCTAGTCTATAGTCTAGTCTATAGTCTAGTCTATAGTCTAGTCTATAGTCTAGTCTATAGTCTAGTCTATAGTCTAGTCTATAGTCTAGTCTATAGTCTAGTCTATAGTCTAGTCTATAGTCTAGTCTATAGTCTAGTCTATAGTCTAGTCTATAGTCTAGTCTATAGTCTAGTCTATAGTCTAGTCTATAGTCTAGTCTATAGTCTAGTCTATAGTCTAGTCTATAGTCTAGTCTATAGTCTAGTCTATAGTCTAGTCTATAGTCTAGTCTATAGTCTAGTCTATAGTCTAGTCTCTAGTAGTCTCTAGTCTATAGTCTAGTCTATAGTCTAGTCTATAGTCTAGTCTATAGTCTAGTCTATAGTCTAGTCTATAGTCTAGTCTATAGTCTAGTCTATAGTCTAGTCTATAGTCTAGTCTATAGTCTAGTCTATAGTCTAGTCTATAGTCTAGTCTATAGTCTAGTCTATAGTCTAGTCTATAGTCTAGTCTATAGTCTAGTCTAGTCTATAGTCTAGTCTATAGCTCAAAATGTAGAATAAATGAAATACAAAAGCCTCAAAGAATAAGTGCATTAAGGTGTATATCGGCCTATCGAACAGTGTCTACAGCTGCAGCATTAGTGCTCCCAGCTATTCCACCATCGACCTATTAGCCATAGAGAGAGAGGAAATATACAAACTGACAAGCAAAATAGATCTCACTACCCGACATTATAATAAGAAAAGCGAAAGTGAAAGACGTACGAAAAATGCTCGTATTAATCTGTTAAGAAAATGGCAAGAAAGATGGAGACAAAAGGAAAGAGGGAAGGTGGACCTACAATCTAATACCCAACATAACAGTATGGCTCGAAAGAAAATATGGCAACATGAGCTATTATTAACACAAGCCATGACAAATCATGGAGATTTTAACCAATATCTACACAGATTTTAACCAATATCTACACAGATTTGGCAATGGAGAGGAAGAAATGGCAAGACATATGCTCTTCATGTGCAAAAGGTGGGATCTACAAAGACAAAACCTAAACAACGCAGTGCAGGAAGTAGTAACGGCAGATAATCTAATACATATCATGCTCAGGTCAAAGGATTCATGGACACAATGTGAAAAGTATATTAATACAATCTTAAAAATTAAAAGTATACAAATTGCCGAACCTCGTAGAAGGGGGACGTAGGGACTTTAGAAAAAAGAAGTAGGAGAAAATTCGCACTAAACCAGTCAACCTGAAGAAATGCCACAGTAGTACCGGGTTGACTTGGAGGAGTTATCGTGGGGCCACTAGTGGATAGCGCGCTATCACTTCGTCCATTAAAAAAAAAAGTCTAGTCTATAGTCTAGTCTATAGTCTATTCTCTAGTCTATTCTAGTCTATAGTCTAGTCTAGTCTAGTCTATAGTCTAGTCTATAGTCTAGTCTATAGTCTAGTCTATAGTCTAGTCTATAGTCTAGTCTATAGTCTAGTCTATAGTCTAGTCTATAGTCTAGTCTATAGTCTAGTCTATAGTCTAGTCTATAGTCTAGTCTATACTCAAGTCTATAGTCTAGTCTAAAGTCAAGTCTGCAATGCAATGAATGCAATAAAACTCAAAATCTGATTTGCTTCTGTAATAGTGATCGAAAATATAAACAATTTGTGTTTAATAAAATTTTCGAGAATATTACATGAATTATTTCTCTAGTAACAAATATCCGTTAAATTTTAGTACATGTAGTATTTATATTTTAAACTGTTGCCTATGTTAAAGCATTTTTAAAATATAAATTATGGTATAAAATTTAGCTTAGAGATGAAATGAGTTATTTAGTGGAACATATTTGATCCTTAAATTATTTTAGATATTTCTACTGTACATATCCAAAGCTATGATTGTAATATATTTTACAAAACTTTCCGAACTTTTAATTGTTTTTATTAAAGAAGCTTTTACACATAACTTAAACTATACATTATCTTTGATTTAAGACAACTTTTCAAATATTCCAAAAAATCTGATTTGCTTCTGTAATAGTGATCGAAAATATAAACAATTTGTGTTTAATAAAATTTTCGAGAATATTACATGAATTATTTCTCTAGTAACAAATATCCGTTAAATTTTAGTACATGTAGTATTTATATTTTAAACTGTTGCCTATGTTAAAGCATTTTTAAAAATATAAATTATGGTATAAAATTTAGCTTAGAGATGAAATGAGTTATTTAGTGGAACATATTTGATCCTTAAATTATTTTAGATATTTCTACTGTACATATCCAAAGCTATGATTGTAATATATTTTACAAAACTTTCCGAACTTTTAATTGTTTTTATTAAAGAAGCTTTTACACATAACTTAAACTATACATTATCTTTGATTTAAGACAACTTTTCAAATATTCCAAACACATTTATTTTATTTTCTTTTTATTTTATTGCAAGTACAAACACATAAGTATAAATAAGTAAATATCAACCCCCCAATTCCAGAAGTTATATCATAAATTCTTTTTTTTAACATTTTATTATTCAATTTATATAAATATATTTAATCACCTAATGGATGGCTTTAGGAAATAAATAAAAGAAATGTTACCAAAAAATAAAGACACAACTACACATTCAAACTGACATACCGACTGGCATACATATGGAAATAATCAAAATAATATAATTTGACTAAAATGTTGTCAGTTTCATATGACAATTGTAGTCACATTTCTATATCTATCTAAATATAAGGATGGAATGCGATAGATGTTTTCTCAAAAATGATTTTTATAAATTATACATATACAATTACTATTATTATACACTCACACATCCAGTTGTACTATTATATGCATATGTGTCTAAAAAAATATGTGTCAATTTTTTTTTTAAATTTTTGTTAACATTTTTCACTGTAGAAAAATGTTTAGCTTTTTAACTTTAAAGTTTTTACATTTTCTTTTCATTTGCAATATTATTCATATACGCACCTATTTTTCTCTCCACTTGTGTACAATGTTTACTCATACTCACGTACTTACCCACAATTACAGTCATTCATTTATTTTTCCCATACGTAATCTATTCTACTCTCTTCTATTCTATTTTGCATTACACTTCTCTACCCATAGTGCATGTTACGAGTATAAATTTGAAAACAATTACAAATATCAAATGATAAAGTTTATGTCGAATGTTACACATATACAAACACGTACATACACATCGTTTTCACCTATGTAGATGTGAGTAATTTTAGGAAAGTGTGTGTGCACATTCTGAGGTGTAATATTGTGGGTTGTGTGTGTGTGTTTTAGTAATTTACACACGTGTATGTAATTCTTTGAAGGCCAGGATATTGCAAGAATCTATTGTTTTATTAAAAAAGTTTAATATTTAATAACCCTAAATGGAAAGGAAATCAATTATATTTTACATTGACAAATGACTACTGTAACGTTTTATTTCGCTATAAATTTAGTTAAAATTTTACTCACAATTTGTGTTTTTGAAATTATGTATGTAAAGTTTCAATTTAAGTTTTACAAATAAATCCGCCAAAATTAATATGAATACATCTCTTAAGCTAAATGTTATACAATAATGCTAAATTTTGGAAATGCCTTAAAGTATGCATTAGTTTTTCGTTACTATATAATTTAACATGTTGAGGATGTTTTGAATTTAACGGTTATTTACTAAATATAAACTCCTGAATTATTCTTGAAAAAAGTTAAAAATTATTTTTAAAACGAAAAATTATAAGAAATGTGCGGAAAAGTACTTTCGATATATTTCAACTAATTATCAAGTGAATACCCTGGCTACAGCCATTCACTATTAAGTATACTCCGTTTTACAGGCATTTTGAAGTTTACACATAAAAAACTGAACTAGATCTAGATCGGAACTAGAAATGAACTAGAACAGAACTAGAACTGAACTAGAACTGAACTAGAACTGAACTAGAACTGAACTAGAACTGAACTAGAACTGAACTAGAACTGAACTAGAACTGAACTAGAACTGAACTAGAACTGAACTAGAACTGAACTAGAACTGAACTAGAACTGAACTAGAACTGAACTAGAACTGAACTAGAACTGAACTAGAACTGAACTAGAACTGAACTAGAACTGAACTAGAACTGAACTAGAACTGAACTAGAACTGAACTAGAACTGAACTAGAACTGAACTAGAACTGAACTAGAACTGAACTAGAACTGAACTAGAACTGAACTAGAACTGAACTAGAACTGAACTAGAACTGAACTAGAACTGAACTAGAACTGAACTAGAACTGAACTAGAACTGAACTAGAACTGAACTAGAACTGAACTAGAACTGAACTAGAACTGAACTAGAACTGAACTAGAACTGAACTAGAACTGAACTAGAACTGAACTAGAACTGAACTAGAACTGAACTAGAACTGAACTAGAACTGAACTAGAACTGAACTAGAACTGAACTAGAACTGAACTAGAACTGAACTAGAACTGAACTAGAACTGAACTAGAACTGAACTAGAACTGAACTAGAACTGAACTAGAACTGAACTAGAACTGAACTAGAACTGAACAACTAGAACTGAACTAGAACTGAACTAGAACTGAACTGAACTAGAACTGAACTAGAACTGAACTAGTACTGAACTAGAACTAAACTAAAACTGAACTAGAACTGAATAGTTTAGTTCTAACTAGAACTGAACTAGAAAAATAAAACCTCAATTTATGTTTGTGAAAAATGTCAAAGAATATCTAAGAAAAAAAAATCAAATCTTTTAACTCTTTTACATTCTATGTAAATTAGTAAACATAAATATCAGACACCATGTGTATGTGTGTCTCAGATGTTACTTTATGTTACATTAATGTAATTGTCACACATATTCCAAATCACAAGGTAAGCAGAAGCAACACTTACCCGTAATCATCATTGTCTCCTTAAGAATTACACACAAAAACAACAACATAATATGTACTCACACACGCTCGCCGTAATATTTATAACACACAAATTTTCCTGTTGCGTGTTTTTATCTTTTCTACTTCTAAATTATGTATTTTTCTATTTTCATTAAGACAAACGAAATAAACGCTTCGTTGAAATTGAAATTAAAATAAAAAACTGTAATTTATCCCAAAAAAAAACCGGAACAAATTTTTAGAAATAATATTTACACTATTGATGATATTTCATGTCGTCTTCCACTCTCGATCTTCATCAACAGCATCGTCATCTGCTTTGAAAGGTGTCACTTATGTGTGTAAAAAATGTCATTGATACTCACACTTATGTATAAAAGACAAAACTGAAGAGTTTTTTTTCTGATTGCATGTTCATGAATTTTTCACTTCCGCTTTTAAGGTTCGATTTGTTTGTGTGTTTATTTTAAAAAGTTTTTTTCTTCAGCTTGATTTTTTTTTTTAACTAAAAGAAATTTTTTTACAAACAATTTAAAGTTTAAGCGTTAATATGATGTAGTATTTATGGTGTAAATGAAAATACATTTCAAATGCATTACTTTGTGTATGAGAGAGTCCATGTTTTTTTCTTTGGTTGTATGGATGGCGCTTTTGTTTGTTAAATTTATTTATTTTAGGGCTGTTGTGTGTATTTTAATATTTCGTTTTTTTCATATGAGTACTTTGTTTTATTACTCATTTTGTGGCATGATGAGTATTTCCGGAAAAATGTATTTAAAACAAAAAAAAAAAACATAAATTTTTGTGGTGATAGTTCCGATCAACAATATATAGTATGATTACAAAAAAAATGTAATAAAAATAGAAAAACTATATATTAAATCTTGTAAAAACAACAAAAACAATATGTAACAATTAAAACTTCTTTGAATGAAAAGTATTGCAAGGTCTTTAATATGTAGTCGATTACAAATGGTTGCATATTAATGATCTTGTAGTCTTTTGTAAATAATTATTAGAGAATTAACTTAAATATTAGTGCTACAGTCCAATTATAGCATCATCATGTCAAAGTTAATCGTGCAAAATTTGAGGATTCTAGTTCTAGTAGTTTCCCAGATAAACGAAGTTTTGTATATAATTCATATGGGAAGTGCCACGCCCATATTGCTATTTTTTGTCAAAGTTAGTTAGTTTGAAAGAAAGATGTATGTATATATACAAAAATATACATAGGCCTCTATCGGGCCTGTTGTGCGCTCCTTAACCAGTGCCACAGCTGGGAATCGAACCCACCACCTCCAGTCTACCAGACTAACCACTAATCTACCGAAGGCCACATTTTTTTGTCCAAAGTATTTATGTTGATACTAATGTGGTTCCGAAAAATGAGAACTCTGTCTCTTATATTTTCTCTGATATACTATGGATTTCTAATATTCGTCGTATACCCACATATCCATGTCCGTCTGTCTGTTGAAATCGAAGGACAAAGAGGGCTGAAATTTTCTATAATATCGGTCCATGTTTTCGCATAGCCCCCATACAAGTCCCCCCGAAATATTGTTTAAATCGTTATAAAAATGTGCTGAAATTTGTAAACAGATAATGTAAACACATAGAAGGTTCCCATTAGAAAATGGCTTTAACTCTCATAACTAGAATAATAATATCAGTATAGCGCTGAAATTAGACTCAAATAAGTCTTATTGGAACATATATGTACCTACTTCATTTTATCGGTCCATATTTGATCCTACCACCCACAGAAAGTTACTTTAACGCTCATAAGGATCGGTCCATAATTGACCCTACCCCCATATAAGGTCCCCTTCATAAAACGACTTTAAAGTTCATATCTAGCATAAAACTACCAGTATTTCGACAGAAAGAAGTTTTATAAGAACTTAAATCTACGGTCCATGTTTGACCACACACCCTTAGAAGGGGACCTTCCTTAGTAAATCACTTTAAAGCTCAAAGCTGTCTTAAAGATAGCAGTTAAGCAATGATAGGGATTAAAACATATTAATTTTTATTTGATCCGTGGATCGGTTCATTAACGCGACTCTTTTATGTGTATATATGTTATGATATAATCAAATAAATAATAATAACTTAAATAACTTAATAATTCTATAAGCATTATTATTTTACCACTAATACCACACAATCTATTGAATAAATCTTCTTCTATATTAGTGGTCACTTAAGCCTTAAATAATAAAATTTAAATACAAAAATTTAACTGTAAATTTATAGAGTCGTACGTGTTTATAAGCCTCCTATAGACACTTACGCACGATATGGTGATGCAAATAACACAAAATATCAACATTGAAATAAATAAAATTTTACTTAAAAATATTGTTTCTCTTCTTTTATTTTTTTTCGGTTTAAAATCATTCATCATACGTTTAACCACTTGAAGCGGTAGGTCATATATGTATATGTATATATACATATATATACATGTGTGCGGGTGTGTGTTTGTATATATTGCCACTTGAATGTCGAATTCTTTATTTAAAAATAATATTATTATTCCTGAATACCGTAAAACAACATAATATTAAAGTAGCTATAGTCAACAACAATAACTACCGAAGCGGTAGCAAACAACAGGAGTAGCAGCAGTTACAACAATATCATCAACATCATTAGTAAAAGTTGCAACAAAATACGCGACACAAAAAAAATACAAGACACACGCATGAAAACACAATCGCATTTGTTCACACATGTATTCAAATAAAACGTGGTCCGACTGTAAAGGTTTTAAGAAAATACATTTTTACACCTACCGAAATTTTCATTATTCAATCTGTACGTCCGTCTTTTGAAGGTACATTAGGTCCTTTAGGGGATCAGCCTGAGAGAATGAACTTTTAAGAAATATTCTCTATCGATCAGCAGTATTCATCCCAAAATATCGGCATTATTGGCAAATTTCTGAAATATTCTATATCAAACAGATCATTGGGTACGATCTATCAATCACTTGGTGTTGAAAATTTTTAATTCTATAAAGTTTCCAAACTATTCTCTATTAATCAAAATTTCGAACCTAAAATTACAAATTTTGAATATTTCGAAGATCGTCCTTGTAGTTCATTTATATCGACAAAATAACACCCACTCAAATATATGAAATCCTCCAACTTTTTCCGTTTTTTTTTTATTTATTTTTAAATTCACGTGCATATTTATAGTAAAACAACAACAACATCATCACCGAACGACTACTTTCTCCAATCTATCAGTTTAATTGCAATTGGAACCACAACGTCTTGACAACAAAGGCATAATTCAAGTTCAATATTCGTTACAAATGTTCTTTTCTGTTTAAATATATTTGTATTGTATTTCCATGTTCCTCTCACTCTCTTTTTCAATAGATCGAAATTAAAAGTGAAAAAGATGCTCTCACCATGCAATTTTTGTTGCAAAATTTTGCAATTTGAAGCGATTTCAATAAAAGCAAAACAAATTGTCTAGGGTATGGCTATATTGTTGACAAAACAAAATCGTCTCTCGGAAGATCCTTTCGTTATTAAGACATCTCATAAAAGTCGCTAAATAACTGGTCTGTGGTCACAATTGTAATCAAACTTTTTAAGTCTGAATATTATTTGCCAACGAACGAATGAACAAATGTAAACAGAAAAAATTTTGCGAAAACAAATAAACAATACTACAGTAACAACAACAACAACAATAAAATGGAAATAATATTTATACACATGGCTTTATTTTCACATACCGTAGAAACGTGTTTGTGATTGTGTATGTGTATTTGTTAACATTTCAGAATACTTAAGATTCAATTCAACACAATATACACTGAATATGACCACTATTTATCAAGTAACAGTGGGCTTAATGTTTGAAAAATTTCGTAAAGTTGTCGAAATTGTTAAAAAAATATCCACTACTTAACGAATTTTGCAATATACCCAGCAAAAACTTACATTGTTAAAATTTATTTACACAGAGGGAAAAGGAAATATACACACCTGGTACCAAATTGACACCAAAGAGTGTATAATTTTTCAATAACATCCGTTGTCAAAGTATATAGATACGTACGACAACACTATGTTATGTTGACAACGCAACTTTGTCAATATTGCAAGAATTCGTTGTCGAAATCTAAATTGTATACACATCCGTTGTCTAATTGTTAACAAACGTGGTAAGCTCACTATTAGCAGCGGATTGTTTGTCAATAGGGAGCTTACTACGTTTGTTAACATTTAGACAACGGATGTGTATAAAATTTAGATTTCGACAACGAATTGTTGCAATGTTATCAACATTACATAGTGTTGTCGTACGTATGTATATACTGTTACTGAAAAATTATAAACAGTTTGGTGTCAATTTGGTATCAGGCGTGTACATTTCTTTTTCACTCTGTGTACGCAACAGTTTTTTAAGTTATTATTTTAACACAGGAATTATGTTGCAGGCAATTACTTACCACGCTCGCTTACAAATAAGTAGTTAGACGAATACTTACTACGATCGCCTGCAAATAGGGAATGAAGTTAAGTTGTTTTGTTTATGAGAAAATAAAATGCCTACGAGGATACATCCATTGGTTTTCACAAAAAAAATTTCGTTTGTGTTCAAACAAAGTTCGACAATATGTCAAGGCAGAAAAGTAAGTTCTTACATAATATGTATATTATCTGTAAGTCATTAATAGATTGCTTTTAAGTATGTTGTTGAGTAAGTACAAGTAATTACCATATTTAGCTGGAAAGTTAAGCATCTGACCTTGAGTTAATTATGATTTGGATTCCGCAGATATCTGTGGCCTTCTAAAAATTGTTCAATAAACAGACAGACATATATCGATAATTCGACTTCGCTATCTATAAGGGTTCTGAATACTTTATAATAAGTGTAATAATAATAATAAGATCCTTTTTTAATTCAAATGAATGAACATGGTAGCGATTTTCTAAAATGGCTTCTACTTATCCTTGGTCGCTAGATATAGATCTCTTCCTTTTTTATATTGCAATACAAGTCAATTCAATTAAATAACACTTTCGCCCCACTGTATTTCCTTTGATTTTTTCCACTCTTTTGCTTTTTCAACTCTTTATTTGTAGTTTTTGACTTTTTTTCATGTTCATTCACCGGTCACAAGAGTCCTTGATGAATTCCGTGAATGTGTGAATATGTATGAGACTGGTTATTCATGAGTACGTTTGTTTGTTCTGTTTACAATAGTTAAGTAGTATAATGGACGTTTGTTTAATCAAAACTAAAAGAAAAGTTCTCAAAAAGGGGGTGGGATGGGCCTAAAAGTCCAATAAAAAATTACACAAAAAAACTACGCAGAAATATTGCAGAAGTCAAAGTAACCCACAGCACAATGATCAAAATATAAAAACGAAATCAAAATTAACGAAAAAAAGGAATAAATACAACATTCACAAAAAAAAGTAACTGGACCATGTGTTGTCATGTTAACTACTACTACAACTACTGTTATAACTACCACTACTGCTACAACAACTCTTACAACTACTGTAACATTTAAAATATTGTACAACATTTTTTTCAGACAAAAGAGTAGTGATTCGCAAAAAATATTTAGGGTGGTGGGGTAAAATCTTTTTTTCTGTAATAATTTTGTTTTTGTTAAATGGCTGCATATATAAAATACATACATACAAGTCAACACAAAATACGTACATATAGTGTGACTACCGCAAGTTGTAAAACATCAACAGCAACAAATTTTTATTCATACTAAATGAAAAGCAAAAAAAAAACCAACAACAATATTGCTACAACAAAATTTCCAAACAAAATCCACAAAAAATACAATAATGATTGTTGTTGTCGTCGTCGTCATCAGCATCAACATCATCATCGCCATCACCAACAACAACAGCAGCCAGCAACACAATCAGTAACACGAGTCAACAGAGGAAAATGTTAAATCCGGCAAAAAGCCGACTAGGAAATGTTTAATGTTAAACGCCGTCATTGGTGGGTGCGTAAATCCTTCCTTCATCATGATTATACTTATGCATAGTTTGCATTACAATTCCCTTTACTTGTATTTTCATATGAACAAATTCATGTGACAAAGTCAATGAGCTTTTTTTTAGAAAATATTTGAATTTCACCCAATAAGCTTTTTAATTAGGCTTAGTGGTAGTTAATTACTGATAAGCTAATCAACAAGTGTACAATGTAATGTAAAAATGTTCACATATACAAAAAAATATGTTTTATTTGAACCAACAGAGTTCGTAATTGGTTTATCAATTCAGTCCATGTTTGTACCTAATATATAAAATATTAGGATTTCCGCTGGCTAAGATAATTTAGAAATAGGTGCGAGGTCTCGATTACGGATGAAAACTTGACTTGGTAGTCGTAGTTCTTCTTAAGTATATTCGACAAAGACTTCTCACAATATTCACTGGGTTAAAAGTGAAAAAAAAAACATTTGCTTATATGTATGTATTTGCATATGCTTAGAATCTCTGACTGTCTGTAATCAAGGGGTGTTTCGATATATTTGTAACTAGATGTGTGCAGCGCTCAGCCCCAATGTTAGTAGTACATGTATGAATAAATAAATGTTGATTGCTTTTTCTGCCTGTTTATTTTTTGTTATTTCGTTTATATATTCGTTCAGTCTATTTTATTTTTTTTTTTTTGTTTTTCGTAATAATGAAAGCTAATTAGTGTAGGAGGCCGATACTAAAAATTCTATTGTTAAAGAGTTGAAGTTTATGTTATTTACCATGTCTACAAGGGAAGCTACAACGACAAAAACAACAACTATATGATAAAATCCATTTAAGTCTAGAAATACCAGAAATGTCGTTTGTTGCTGGTCTGTTTATATTTGAGAAATAAAATTTGTTAAAAATCATGTAAAATTTTATATTCATGTTGTGTTTCTGTGTTATACCTATCTTGCTTTGCTTTTATTTGTTTATTTTAGAAATATGAAAGTTGTCAACACTGTTTTTTTAAATTTTATTTATTTTTAAGAATGGGAGGAGTTGTTTTTTAAATATGTATAGCTATATAGGATATACTTTATTGCAAATGAACTTTGTTATAACTAATATAGTTTTGTTTACATTAAAATGCTCAAATTGGAAAGAAAAAATATGCTGCAAAATATTTCAATGTATAGAGAA
The DNA here is from genome assembly GCF_015586225.1 of Lucilia sericata. Lineage (NCBI taxonomy): Eukaryota > Metazoa > Arthropoda > Insecta > Diptera > Calliphoridae > Lucilia > Lucilia sericata. The sequence goes on along the minus strand of NW_023995467.1, from coordinate 55,042 downwards.
CCTTACCCTAGATCTTCTGTTCAGTTCTAGTTCAGTTCTAATTCAGTTCAAGTTTAGTTCTAGTTCAGTTCTAGTTCAGTTCTAGTTCAGTTCTAGTTCAGTTCTAGTTCAGTTCTAGTTCAGTTCTAGTTCAGTTCTAGTTCAGTTCTAGTTCAGTTCTAGTTCAGTTCTAGTTCAGTTCTAGTTTAGTTCTAGTTCAGTTCTAGTTCAGTTCTAGTTCAGTTCTAGTTCAGTTCTAGTTCAGTTCTAGTTCAGTTCTAGTTCAGTTCTAGTTCAGTTCTAGTTCAGTTCTAGTTCAGTTCTAGTTCAATTCTAGCTCAGTCTAGTTCAGTTCTAGTTCAGTTCTAGTTCAGTTATGGTTCGTTCTAGTTCAGTTCTAGTTCAGTTCTAGTTCAGTTCTAGTTCAGTTCTAGTTCAGTTCTAGTCAGTTCTAGTTCAGGTTCTAGTTCAGTTCTAGTTCAGTTCTAGTTCAGTTCTAGTTCAGTTCTAGTTCAGTTCTAGTTCAAGTTCTAGTTCAGTTCTAGTTCAGTTTCTAGTTCAGTTCTAGTTCAGTTCTAGTTCAGTTCTAGTTCAGTTCTAGTTCAGTTCTAGTTCCAGTTCTAGTTCAGTTCTAGTTCAGTTCTAGTCAGTTCTAGTTCAGTTCTAGTTCAGTTCTAGTTCAGTTCTAGTTCAGTTCTAGTTCAGTTCTAGTTCAGTTCTAGTTCAGTTCTAGTTCAGTTCTAGTTCAGTTCTAGTTCAGTTCTAGTTCAGTCTAGTTCAGTCTCTAGTTCAGTTCTAGTTCAGTTCTAGTTCAGTTCTAGTTCAGTTCTAGTTCAGTTCTAGTTCAGTTCTAGTTCAGTTCTAGTTCAGTTCTAGTTCAGTTTAGTTCAGTTCTAGTTCAGTTCTAGTTCAGTTCTAGTTCAGTTCTAGTTCAGTTCTAGTTCAGTTCTAGTTCAGTTCTAGTTAGTTCTAGTTCAGTTCTAGTTCAGTTCTAGTTCAGTTCTAGTTCAGTTCTAGTTCAGTTCTAGTTCAGTTCTAGTTCAGTTCTAGTTCAGTTCTAGTTCAGTTCTAGTTCAGTTCTAGTTCAGTTCTAGTCAGTTCTAGTTCAGTCTAGTTCAGTTCTAGTTCAGTTCTAGTTCAGTTCTAGTTCAGTTCTAGTCAGTTCTAGTTCAGTTCTAGTTCAGTTCTAGTTCAGTTCTAGTTCAGTTCTAGTTCAGTTCTAGTTCAGTTCTAGTTCAGTTCTAGTTCAGTTCTAGTTCAGTTCTAGTTCAGTTCTAGTCAGTTCTAGTTCAGTTCTAGTTCAGTTCTAGTTCAGTTTCTAGTTCAGTTCTAGTTCAGTTCTAGTTCAGTTAGTTCAGTTCTAGTTCAGTTCTAGTTCAGTCTAGTTCAGTTCTAGTTCAGTCAGTTCAGTTCTAGTTCAGTTCTAGTTCAGTTCTAGTTCAGTTCTAGTTCAGTTCTAGTTCAGTTCTAGTTCAGTTCTAGTTCAGTTCTAGTTCAGTTCTAGTTCAGTTCTAGTTCAGTTCTAGTTCAGTTCTAGTTCAGTTCTAGTTCAGTTCTAGTTCAGTTCTAGTTCAGTTCTAGTTCAGTTCTAGTTCAGTTCTAGTTCAGTTCTAGTTCAGTTCTAGTTCAGTTCTAGTTCAGTTCTAGTTCAGTTCTAGTTCAGTTCTAGTTCAGTTCTAGTTCAGTTCTAGTTCAGTTTAGTTTTATTTCAAAGAAGCATAATCGCCTTTATAAGATATGTATTTATAAAAAGTGTAACAAGGTTACCATTAAAAAATGTTTACCTTAAAAATATTATGTTTCATTATTTACCTTTTATTCTACAAATTTTCTTCTTTCATTTTCGCATTTATTAATAAATTTCCATTTAATTATAACATTCGCCTAATTAAGATGTATACGATAACAGAAAATCAATGAAACCAAAATTTATTATCAATTTCATAAATCCTAATAACTTAATAAATATTCGAAAAAAAGCTTCTATCCCATTTTAGTTTTGCTTCCACACAAAACAAACTCTTCGAAAATTCGCTAAAAATCCCCAAATGAAATAATGTTCTTGAGCATAGAAACAAAAATGAAACTAAATGCAAAAGGAAAGAAAATAAGAAATGTATGTAATTTATAATCTAAAAGAGAAATCTTAATTTATTAACACATCCATTACTGTGTGTTTAAGAACATTCATAGCTTTTTTCCTCATATTTTTTTTTTGTTTCCATACAAGTATTAATAGTTTAGTGATTTTTCATTTCATGGCATTTTGGTAAGATTTTCTTTATATATATTTTTTGTGTATTTATGTGAAATAAATATTTTACGCTTTCTTTCAAAATTCATAATTCACATTATTCACAACAGCGGCTGTAGCAGCAGCAGTAGCATCAGTGATATTGATCTGTTAAGTAAAACATTTATCTTACGTGCAACAAACACATCACATGTTTCGTATTTATTTGCTATAAGTATCTTCTTCTAATATTATAACAAATAAATTTTGTTACAAAATGTATTGAAAAACGGAGACACACTATTCTCAAAACAACACGGCAACATAAGGCGACATTTAGCCATCCATCCATCCACCCATTCAGCCATAAAAGCAATTACTCGTGCCCCCCTCAGCACAACAATTTTAAACAACTACAACAACAACAATTTGAAATAGTTAGCATATATAAACAACAACATACTCAGAAAGTAATCCAATTTATTCATCTTGTATTTCTTTAACTACATCCGTCAGTACGTCAGACAGCGAGTCAAACATCTATTGCTAGTCTGCTAGTATGTATATAGTCAAAGCCACTTCTTCTTTTTTTATTTTTCTAGGTAAGGATGAAGGTTGCAAGCAGTGAGTACATGGAACTACTGCATGTCACTTAATCTTAAAATGTTGGAAAATTATTATATTTCTGTTTCTAAACACACACTCACACCTTCTTAATGCTTTCCTCAAAATATTTCCTCCACCATCCACAATAGACAAAGAAACTTACATAAATCCATAAATTCGAAACATACGTGCAACGGACGACGGATTTATCAACAACATACAATCAATATGCATCAAATAAATAATACACCATTTCTCGAAAGTTTCTATAAATGTGTTTGGTTTACAATATAAAGTCAAATCAACTTGATCATTTATGGTTTGATTGATAATTTGTAACATTAAACTAAAGAAGCTTCTTCGAAGAGTTCAATCGTAAAGTAAAATTTTTGATTCGATTTCTTATAAGATTGTCAGACGGACTGGTTTTGAATTTTTATGTTTTTAAAATAGATCTAATCTTAAAAGATATTTCTTAAGAAAAAAAATGTAAAAAAATTCTTAAGAGGGGAAAAGAAATGTTTTTTTAGACCCGTAAGGTTTCTAGGTTATTCGACCATATAAGAACACAAACTTTAGCAATTTTATCATGGTATTTTTTATATATATCTCGGTTAATTAAAGAATTCTACGAACTTTTACTATAGAATGGAAACTGTTGATATTAGACTTTGGCCCTAAGGATCCGATTAAGAATTTGCCATATCCGACAATATTAGCTTCATATCTCCATTCCTATAAAGTATTCCTTTTAGGGATTATTGAATCAATTACCGTTTTATTGTCGACAAAAATATTGCTTGATGCGGAGAATAGAATATCGGTTAAAACTGTTCAATCTTTGGTTTGGTGGACCAGAAATGTTGATCGAGATCAAATAATAAGAGAAGAATCTAACATGAGTTTCTCATACATTTCAACCACATCTTTAGTTTCAACACACTTTTCGCAGACATTGTTAGAACGATAAAAATTCAGAAGATTGTATGATCGACGAAGTATTAGTCGCATGACTTTGAAGAAGAAATATTGGTCAATGCTGATTCAAATCCCAAGGAACAAGAACAATTTGATTTAGCTTAGTTTAGAGACCTGTCACAGAATACTCAATGAATGTCGAATTACTTTCTCCTACGACATCGCCATACATGTTAATTTTCTTTCCTAATTTTGGGAAGGCGGGAAAACGATGAACTGATACCCATAAGTTGAAGAAAGTCGTAATGATAGTGGATCATTGAGAAATCGGGAAGATGGGAGAATCAATTAAGTCTCAAAAAACATTAAATTTCTCTTCCATAGTTGAGATCAGAAGATCACAATAAGATCTCCGGATCTTCAACTATCGAATTATAAATTAAATAACATCAATAACTTTTCATTGAGATATTGTATTTGTATCGTAAAGTAGTGATATTAGAACGGAATTTGACCTACTTATGGACTAAACACAACAAATTATTGCTGAAAATGGTGTAATAAAAATAGCTGGAAGTTCAGATAATGTCACAGAAAATACGAATTGAGATGAAATGTGAAGACGAACAACAATAACAAATAAATGTTGTTGATATCTTTCTTCTTTTCCACAGAGTTTGTTTTTTTGTCATTCCTCACATCTTTTTCTAATTTTATTTACCTTTATGGTTGTTGTTCCTGCTGTTGTTGTTTTATCCATAAAATATGTTGATGCATCTGCTGCCACCAATCACACTTACTAATGGTTCCCTTAAGTCTAATGAGTAACGAGTGTCGTCTTCATGTTATGAAGCAATAGTTCCTGCAACAGTGTGTGATGTGATGAATATGATGGGGTGGGCGGGGGTGTTAGCGGTGTAAGGAAACTTTTGGTTTTGTAATTTATGTTACACGTATGTATAGAATATCGAGAGGGATCTTGAAAATCTTACAACATAATGTGGCAGCAGAAAAAAAACACATTTTTTTTTTTTGTTTAAACAGAGGGTGGTGGTTGTATTTAAATAAAAATAGTTTGTCTTAACTTAAGTACTTTTAGTTAAACCTAAACTAAAGTAATTCAATTAAATTATCTTGTAATTTTAAGGTAGACTTAATATTAGTTTTAGGAATTAAACACGTATTATAATGGTTTCCTTTTGGTAAAGTATGGAAATCGTAAATAAACCTGGCATGCAGGATCTTTAAAACATAAAAGTGTCACACTTAAGTTAATGGTCTACACAGATGTCTATCTCGGTGTCTTGTGTTGCTCTGATATACTCATCAATTACTTTAAAAAAAATCCAGTTTTATAATTAAATCTATCTTATGACTCTAAATTAAAAATAGTTTCTTCCAAGTGTCATTTAAATTAGGTTTATCTTAACTTAATGTTATTTAAGAAAATGTAGTGTGAAATCATATTGAAGTGATCGTTAGAGAAATCGTAAGAGACACTTTGATGTTTTTCCCCTATAGCTTTATTAGACTGGTTTGCTTACCATAACATCACTATGAGATTAAAATATCTTTTTATACATACGTTTCCAATTTTGAAAATTTAATTGCTTTGATTGCTGGCGTTAGTAAACAGAAGTTGATGTTTTAGTAAAATGTAAAACAGTTTCCGTTATAGCCACTGAATTGGTGTGTTTGTTAGAGTTATTTACTGTGATGTAGTTGTATAAATTACTGATGCGAAGATAAAATGTTTTTTCTATAAGAATTAAAACTTCTTGCATTTTGTGATATGCTAACAGTTTATATTAGAGGGATAACATTTCATACTTTAACCACTATTAGAAAAAAACACAACATATGAATTCCGCTCCAAAAGAACTATTCTTCCTTTGAGGCCAAGAACGAATCAAGTCAATTTTTGATATCATGTTCTACAGTGAAGCCTATCTAGGACCGTTCAAAGTCTGGACTATAAGGCGAGTGAGGCAAAATTTCCTAACATGGCAAATACTTAAGATAATAAATACACAAACGTGAGTTTAAAAGATACTCTGCGATCAGTTCTGATTCCACATTATTACGTTATACACCCAATATATGATGTGGATCCCAATGATATCTGCCATCTTAAGAAAAATGTTTTCAACCAACATAAATACTACAATAGTAATCGGTTTTGACAATAATTTATAAGAGTTTATATGTTAAATAATATTTATGAATAAACAGATTGCATTACAAAATTTCTCAAAACGAGTGAATTAGTTTTCGACTTAATAACTTGAATGAAAACAAGTTCATTAATGATTTTAAAAAAAAGTTTAGTCGGTTTTGTTCAATGAATGAATGATTTTATTTTAATGATTTACATACATATTAATTGACTTACAATTTATCAATAATATTTGTATACCCTACACAGGGTATTGTGAGCTCTTACGGAACACATCTTTAAATATGTGTTTTTATAAATCGAGGTTAATTACAATTGATCTCGTTTTTAGATTGGACTATAGACTAGACTACAAACTAGATCAAAGATTAGAATATAAACTAGACTATAGACCAGACTATAGACTAGACTCTGCACTAGACTTTAGACTGTATCATATAATATACTAAACTGAAGACTAGATTACAGACTAGACTATAGTCTAGACTATAGTCTAGACTATAGACTAAACTATAGAGTAGACTATAAACAAGAATATGGACTAGAATATAGACTAGACTACAGGCTATACTAGACTATAGTTTAGACTAGACTGGACTATAGACCGCACTATACTATATACTAGACTAGATTAGACTAGAATAAAGAGTAGACTATAGATTAGATTATAAAACTAGGCTATAGACCAGACCATATACCAGACTGTAGGCTAGACTATATACTAAACTATAAACAAGACAATAGACTAAACGATAGACTTGACTATAGAACAGACTATACATTTGAATATAAACTAAACTATAGAACTAGATTGTTAGACAGTCTATAGACTAGTCTCTGTACTAGACTATAGTCTGCATCATATAATACTAAACTAAAGACTAGAATAGAATATAGACTAGACTATAGACTAGGCTATAGACTAGCCTATAGACTAGACTAGACTAGACTATAGACTAGACGATAGACTAACTATAGACTAGACTATAGACTAGACTATAGACTAGACTATAGACTAGACTATAGACTAGACTATAGACTAGACTATAGACTAGACTATAGACTAGACTATAGACTAGGACTATAGACTAGACTATAGACTAGACTAGACTAGACTATAGACTAGACTATAGACTAGACTATAGACTAGACTATAGACTAGACTATAGACTGGACTATAGACTAGACTATAGACTAGACTATAGACTAGACTATAGACTAGGACTATAGACTAGACTATAGACTAGACTAGACTACTATAGACTAGACTATAGACTAGACTATAGACTAGACTATAGACTAGACTATAGACTAGACTATAGACTAGACTATAGACTAGACTATAGACTAGACTATAGACTAGACTATAGACTAGACTATAGACTAGACTATAGACTAGACTATAGACTATAGACTAGACTATAGACTAGACTATAGACTAGACTATAGACTAGACTATAGACTAGACTATAGACTAGACTATAGACTAGACTATAGACTAGACTATAGACTAGACTATAGACTAGACTATAGACTAGACTATAGACTAGACTATAGACTAGACTATAGACTAGACTATAGACTAGACTATAGACTAGACTATAGACTAGACTATAGACTACTAGACTAGACTATAGACTAGACTATAGACTAGACTATAGACTAGACTATAGACTAGACTATAGACTAGACTATAGACTAGACTATAGACTAGACTATAGACTAGACTATAGACTAGACTATAGACTAGACTATAGACTAGACTATAGACTAGACTATAGACTAGACTATAGACTAGACTATAGACTAGACTATAGACTAGACTATAGACTAGACTATAGACTAGACTATAGACTAGACTATAGACTAGACTATAGACTAGACTATAGACTAGACTATAGACTAGACTAGAGACTAGACTATAGACTAGACTTCGCACCACGCTTAAAGCCTCCAGGAATCTCCAAGCGCTGATTAAAAATCTCCAAAATTTCCGCTAACGGAAAAGATTTTAATTAGGTTTTTCGTACTTAAGGTAACCCTACTTGAATTAAGTATTTTTATTTTCAAGTATTAAGGAAATCCCTAGTATCCGTACTTCTGAACCATTCCGGATTGATTTGAGTACGGATTACTCAATTTTTTTTGTATATTTTGAATCTTCTTGTTTTTAATCAAATATCTAATCAGGGTTTTTTATTTTGATTTTTGAGTAAATTGTTTTAAAATTTAATCTAAACAGCTTTATTCCATTTTTAATATATTTATGTTTATCAACTAATGGTATTTAAAACACACACATTTTTGGATCCCACTCAAAAAAAGTTTATACCATGAAAAATCTTTTTCCTAATTATAAAATCAAAAACCCCAAACAAAAATTAAAGTAAATTAAAGCCAAAGCGACCAACAGCTGGTGGCATAAATTAAAAATAATGCTGTGTTGATAATGATAAATAAAAATTCATATAATTTGCTTGGAAAAAATAAATAAACTTAAATTTTTTGTGACATTTACTTTAGAGACATTTATACCTACTTTAGTTATAATATTAAAATGAAAAATCTCATTTCTTTTGTAACAGAATTACAATAAGGAAAAAAAAATAAGGTCAAATTTCCATTGTTTCATATGATCTAATATTTAATTTAGGAGCGCATACAAAAAGAGGAAACCAGCAACAACACAGTGATACAATACTCGGAGCAAAAGTTCCTTTTACAAAAAATAGAAATATTTAAAAAAAAGAGCGAAAAGGAACAAATACCTTTTAACAGACTAACAGATGAGGTGAAAAAACCTAAGACAGACATAAAGGTGAATTGAGTTAAAAGAAAATGAAAAATAAAAATCCTGTAAAAAGAGTATTTTGAGTTGAAATAAACATGTTTTCATTCATGCTCAGGCACGCGCCTTGTGAGAAAATATTGTTATCATACAGGATACTCTCGGTTAAGGTGAGAGCATGATAAATAAAAGAATGAATGAGATTTCTGGGGAGAACAGAATTAGAATTGAGAATTTAGAGGTGTCTTTATTTTGTTGTGGTTCTGTTAGTACTAAAGATAATTAAGCTTGTTGACAAAATGCAGATGTGATGTGAGGTGATGAGAGTGTTTAATATTTGGAGCCCAAAACAAATGTAGGAAGAGCAAACTACAAGGTCTTTTATTGTTTTTGTTTTATGGAGAGTTGAATAGCAGCAAAACAACAATAACAACAGTGAAACCTATAGAATCAATGTGGTAAACATAAAGATAACAGAGAGTGTACGATGTATGATGGTGCCTGGTACAGGGAGATATAGATTTTATAGGTGGTAGTGGTGTATTTTGTTGTTTGTTGGAGTCTTGTTTGTGATTATTTGTTTATATTGCAGCATTTGCTGAGCAACGAACTAATGATGCAGACTTTTCTGTTGTTTACAATATTTTGTTTTCGTTGTTGTTTTGTGTGAGCGCAACGACCGAAATTCCGACGTCGTCGCCGTGACTAGTCAGCCACATTTACACACATACGGTGATATTAACATGCAGCAGCAGCAGCTTTAAAAAAATAATTTCAAGCAAAATACAACACTAGCAGCGAGCGCCATCCAGCCACTCTAGACAAAGCAAGTTTTAGTACGTGTTCCTCCGTGTCTGAAAACAGTTCGAATTCCTTAACAAAGCGCGTGAATTTCCGTTTTTTTTCTGTTTTCAATTTGTAACTTCAGAAACATATCACAAAACGTCAGACAGACAGAACGACACAAATAAATGAATGAAGAAGAAAACAAAAAATATTATAAAGAAAAACCAAACACTCTCACTCACAATGCAACTTTAAACATACCAATACATTTACCTTTAAAAATACACACACACATAAATACATACACAAATACCTACACATAAATAACTACATATCCAATATTTATTAATGAATTATAAAATAAATAAACACGCACATCTTAATTAATAAGAAATTAAACAAAAATATTTTAAAGTTATAAAAATTTTAAAAAAGTGGCAAAATTTTAAACAAAATTGCATTTTTCATGTTCAGTGTACTTTAATAAAAAATAATACATATCAACAGTCTCAACCGTAAAGTTGTGAAAAATCTCCCAAAAAAAATAAGTAAAATCATTTTGAAAAAGGGCAACAATTTTTTAAAAATTACACCCAGAAAAATAAATACATATTTAAAGCTAAGTTAGTCAATTATATTAAAAAAAAGTTTAAATTTGAAATTAAAAAAAAAGAAAATAGAAAACTACTTAAATTAGTGTTTAGTCTTTAGACTTTAAATAAAAAGAAAGAAAATTATTTTCGCAAAAATATTTCAAAACGAAGAAAAAATAGAAAAGAAACACCACGCTGAATCTGTTGACAATAACAACAACAACAATAACGAAAAGTACAGTGGTGAATAAAAGTGTGAGTGTTGGCTGGAAAGCTTGATTTCTTTGTTTTTGTTTTTTTTTTTGCTTATACACCGTTATAAGGTGAAAAATTCTGGCAACAAAAACAAAACAACAAAAAAAGAGCAAATGTCAAGTGAAAATTATTAAGTTTGAAAAGGAAATTTAAAGAAAAGCTGATTAAAAATTTATAAAAGAAACAAAGTCAATTAAAACAAAAACACACAACAACTAAATAATTAATTAAACAACAACAACAAAAAACCGTTTTACACAAAAAGTCCCCTTTAAAAAAAGAAATAACAACGAAATCTTGTTAAAAACACAAAATATTCCCACAAAAAATGTTCCCCAATAAAAAAGTAACCAAATCAATTATAAAGAAAAAAGTGGCAACCAATTAAAAACACAACAAAAACAACATTAAGATATTCTAATAATAAAAACCAGTTACAACAAAGAGAAACAAGTGTATATTTGATAATTCTTACGAAAAAATAACAACAACAACCAAAACGTTTGTTGCATGCAATACAACACACACACATACACATACATACATATCTGCAGCTTCCTCTGGAACCGGTTATAGCTAAAATAATAATAACTACCAACCAACAACCATATTTAAACTAAATAAATCAGTGAAGAAATCAAGTTTTTTGTTGTTGTTGTATTTTTTTTACAATTGCACCTGTTTGTGGCAGCTTAAATTGCACATGATTGGTTTGCAACTTTAATTTGCAACAACAACCACCATCTAAAGCCTCATATGCAAAGTTTAATGGCCTAAAGGAAGCGCAAACAACAACAACAACAATATACATATATACAAACATAATAACATGTTTTAGTTTTTAAATAAAATCTAAAAGCAGGATTTACGAAAAACCTGAACTTCTGTTTATTAAAAGTGGATTTTATCGCAGCAGTCAGCGCAGCATCTTTAATACTCTGTTAAATTTTCGGGCTGTGGCATCAACCGATAAACAAAGAAAAACTTTGTTGTTTTGCATCTTTAAACAAGAATTTTTTGTTGCACAATTTTATGGTAAGTTTTTTTTATTAGCAATTAGATTAGATTTAAACTAAATACTTTTTGGAAGTAGAAAATTTATAAAAGAATATTTTTTTGGGAAAAATTCATTAAAAACTAAAGTAGAACAAATCTGATTAAATGATACCCTACACTGATATAAAGATATTTTCGAATGAAATTAAAGTAATTTTATTTGAATTTGAATCTCGTAGTCTATGTAAGCTAACTGTGTTGATAGAATCTCGACATCACGGGGATATAGACAGTTTGGGTTTGGTATGATCTGTTTATATACAAAACAGAAAGGGAGTTTTACACCTTGCGTTTAAAATCTGTGGCAACAAACGAAAAAGTCCATATCTCAAGTTATGTGAAAATCTCCATACTCAACTGTATGTTGTGACAAATTTTCATAAAGATCATATCAAAACTTTTGAAAATATCGACATTTTTAAATGTGTTTTACTAAAGTTTTGTATTGGAATTTAAAAGTTCGAATTAATCCCATAATGGTGTTGATTTGAGCTTGATTCGTACTTGATTTTACACAAATTTCCAAAAACCTTTTTTAACACACTCAAAAAACAGAATTGAGTAATTCCTACTCAAATCAATGCGGAATGGTTTCGGAAGTAAGGTTTTCCCTAAACTTGATTCAAATATGGATCGGTTACCTTTTTTTGGATCAAAATTATCTTATATTGTACTTATTTTGAGAATTTGCGGTTGGATATACTTGATTTGAGTTGAAACTAAGATCAATTTAAGATTGAAAAAAATTGTATTAATCCCAAAATAGTCTTGATTTGAACTCGATTTTACACAAATTTCCATAAATTTTATTTAACACACTCAAAAAACAGAATTGAGTAATCCGTACTCAAATCAATCCAGAACGGTTTCAGAAGTATACAGAGGAAAAAAGAAGTATACACAATTTGACTCCAAACTGTTTATAATTTTTCAATAACATCCGTTGTCAAAGTATATACATACGTACAACAAAACTATGTAATGTTGATAACATTGCAACAATTCTATACACATCCGTTGTCTAAATGCTAACAAACGTGGTAAGCTGACTATTGACAAACAATATGTTGCCAATAGTGAGCTTACCACGTTTGTTAACATTTAGACAACGAATGTGTATAAAATTTAGATTTGCAATGTTGACAACATTGCGTTATAAACGTTACATAGTGTTGTTGTACGTATGTATATACTTTTACAACGGATGTTATTGAAACATTATAAACTCTGTGGTGTCAATTTGGTACCAGGCGTGTATATTTATTTTTCCCTCTGTGTACCCTTCCTTAAACCAAATACAATATAATTGATCGGATCCCTTTTGTTCGATCAAAATGATCTTACAATGTACTTATTTTGAGAATTTTCGGTTTGATTTAATCTCGAAAGCACACTTGATTTGAGAAAAAAATAAGATTGATTTAAGAATGCAAAAATATTAAATTAATCCCAAAATGGTCTTGATTTGAGCTCGATTCTTACTTGATTTTACAAATATGTCCAAAAACTTTTTTGAACACACTCAAAAAAATAATTTAGTAATCCGTACTCAAATTAATACCGAACGGTTTAAGAACTACGGTTTTCCTTAAATCAAATACAATATACTTGTTTCAAGTACGGATGGGTTCCCTTTATTAGAACACGTCATCTTAGAATGTACATATTTTAAGAATTTTTGGTTTGATTTAAAACATACTTATTTTATTGATAAAAATATGTTTGATTTATGTAGAAGATAGAATTAATCCCAAAATGGTCTTGATTTGAGCTCGATTCGTACTTCATTTCACAATTCAACACATTTCACCAAAATTTACTAAAAATGGTGGTATAAATAGGAAATGAGCTTGAATTAAATAAGAAATAAGATTGAATTAAGTAAAAACTTTAGTATGCAATTTTTTCTCTGTGTAGTACTTATAACCATCACTAACAATAAGACAAACACATTATAATTTGTTTCACTGTAATTGGAATCATGTTGTCATAGTCAGTTATTGTGTAAAGTACTGGATATCACATTTGTTTTGTTTTATTATTCCTTTCATTTAATGTCCAGTTTCGGGTCGATAGTTTCATGGATCTTAAGTGAAATTTGATTATTTTAAATTGCAGTGTATTATTCACAAAAAGTTAATTTTGAACCAATTCAAGAAGTGAAAGCAATAGGAAAGTTATTAAAACTACTTGATGTTAAATTTGAGTGATTTAGAGTAAGTGCAAAAGTATTGATGTTCGACGTCTCTATATTTCAAATAGTTTTCACAATGTTATCAAAAGCTTAGGCATTCTTATCTCGAAAATTCCCAAGCCAGTGCTTTATTACCTCATTTTGAAGTATAAATTGGAATCATGTTTGCTTTACATTGGGCGGTCAAATGTCACAATAAGCGACTTTTATTAGGTCATGGCAATATCTTTATTTTGTATAAATTAAATAGTATTTTTCATTTTCTTTTATACTATTCTTCATTTCTTCTTATTATCATTGACATAAACTTCCTGTCAAGTTTATTTAAATTCCATTATCCCTCAATTATTGTTGACATTCGTTAACAAAAATCACCTTCAAATTTCCAAAAAAAAATAAAAACTTGTTTAAGAAAACTTTTTGCCCTTTTAACTTATTCAAAATAATAATAATATATTATTTGAGTTTATCACTTGAATGAAAAACCATTATATAAGTTTACAATACTAAATGAACATCCTTCATCAGGACTCTTTCGTTTAATTGTATGCTGCCTGTCTGCCTGCCTTCTACTTGTTTATATTTAATTGTCTAGAATCACTTTAAACTTTAAATAACAAGTAGATTTTACAACTTTGTTTTTTTTATTTTTGGTTTTAAATAGAACATTTTAAGTGCAAATGTTATCTAAGTATGTACTTGGTTTTTAGTTTTACTATATACATATTTTTAGAAAATAATTTTTTTCTTTTAAATACATATAAAAATAAACACTTCATAAATTTCTCTCATAGTGGTAAAAGTGGTAAATTGACACACATATAAATAAATATTACATTTTTTTTAAATAATAATAATAGTTTGCAATTTGTTTAGAATATAACCAACATTTGGTTAAGTTTTCAGTTTTTTTAAAAATTTTATTTTTTAAAACCAATTTAAGCTTAAATTTTTTGGAATGAAAATAAGTTTTTTTTTTGTAATTTGTTTATATAAGTTAAGACCACAAAATAAAAACTGAAATTAAATATTTAAGATAGCAGAAGTACATTGTGATTGCTAATAAGCTACAAATGATAAGTTTTTTCGGAGTTGATACAGCCTCTTTACAAACTAACGCATACAGACCTAGTTTCAGCACTGCAACTTAGTCTAGGTTTTAGACATTTTTAAAAGAAGACCTGCCACTGAACCCTTAAAAAGACTTATAAAGTATTAGGAGATTATAATGCTGGACTTTGTGTCGCAATTACCAACTGTAGTCGATATCGTGGTGAGGTGAATGGTATCTATTATTTTGTGTCACATCTTTCGATCCGTTTCCCTGTATATTCTGATGTAATGGAATCTACATTATTTTGGCAATAACTTGTTTGATCTTTGACAATCATTTCATAATTTGGACGCTGATGAGTTTACGAAATCTACTCACTTAAATTTTGGACTCAAAAAGCTGTTAGGCTACGCATTGGTACTGTGAAAACATTTTAAGCTTTTTTTTTTTGAGTCAGACCAAACGTAATCTGATAGATACTCGGCAAAATACATGGTAATGACATACGCAATGACTTACTTTTCAATGAGTACTACAATACAGCCTGCATTACTTAGAAGGAGTCAAAAACGTACGTACTCAAAAACACAACTACTTACATAACTATTTATTTGAAGGCGTTGGCAGTAAGTACTTACCTAACTCAATACTTATAAGAGAGCGTGCTAAGTACTTGCTTCCAATGTCATCTATTCTATTCTGGGTAAGGCATAAGTCAAAAGGCTAGCACATGTACAAGTCCATAGACTAGTTCATAGATTAGTCAAGAGACTAGTCCATAGATAGTCTAGGCTATTCCTATTAAACAATAGACTAATCAACTGAATGGTTATAGACTAGTCTATGGATCTGTCAATAGACTAGTCCATGTATTATTCAGTAAACTTTCCAATAGACTATTCAATGGACAAGACAATAGATCACAATATTGACTATTAATAGAATCGTCCACAGAGCAGCCAATAGACTAGTTAATATACTAGTCCAAATACTATTCCATAGGTTAATTAACCGACTAGACAACAGACTAGTTAATAGTCTAGTTCATATACTATTCCGAAAGATACTCAACAGGATGTTCTATTGACTAGTCCATGGATTAGTCAACGGACTGGTCCATAGATTAGTCAAAAGACTGGTTTATGAACGATCAGACAATATATGTATATAGCAATTAATAGACAAGTTCGCGGACTATTACATAAAGAAGTCAACTCACCATACACTGGTCAAGAGTCATACTATATAGACTAGTCCACAAACTAGTCAACAGAATGCTCTATAGACAAGTCCATGGATTTATCAATAGAATAATTTATAGACTAACTTGGTACTTTTAACCCTAAAAAGTACTTTTCAGTATACTGAAATTTCCGATTTCCCTCTTGTTGTGAAGAGAAAGGTATTGTTAGTAGAAAGAGTTCTTATTATGTTGGTGTGATAAGCCGATTAGTGCTCTAGGGCAACAGCTATGCCTTCTTCTCAAGTGTATAGACTGCGATTGAATCATTTCGAATAACAAGTTTTAGAAATTAGTCTTAACAATTCTTAAATTTTGATAGATTCTCTTTCAACCTCGCTTTAGTATTTCATATTCTCAAGAACATGTGTATTTAACATATTTTACGAATTATTTAAAATCCTATAGAAACGTAAAGAAATTTTTTTTACAATTAATCCTTTTTGACTTTAGTTTCTTTAGCTATTTTTTTTATTTCTTTAACAATTTACGATAATTCCTAGCTCTGTTTTTTTTTCATTTTCAATTATTTCAATTTCTCTTTGCAAGTTTTGTAATAGTTTTACTAGTTTCTCCCTTTTTACTTTATATAGCCAGCAATATTTACCATACTAGCAGATAAAAGTAAACCCGGTCAAATTGTGTGAATTTTTATATTCACAAATAAATAAAGTCTAGAGTTAGAAAATTTAGTTTTCGTAAATAATAAAAAAAGTAATTTGTACAAATACCAGCAAATTTATAAAACTATATACATACATATGTAAGTAGTTATATAAAGCGAACAATGCTATTGAAGTAATTGACTTTGATATAATTTGCACTCATTGTTGCCAAATACTTGGTACTCGAACTTAGTTGTTAGACAAACAAACAAACAGCAGCAGCAACTGAACTGTTAGCTGTAGTGTTAGTAGTTCCTAATAAAGGAAACTACAACAAGTTGTACCAAGACATCATCAGAGTGCTCTGTATTTTTGGTTTGTTTAGTTTTTTTTCTTTTTTTTTTTTTCTACAACAAACTCTTAAGTATTTAACAAAAAATAAGAACTACTTGTACTGCTAACTAAATACTGCTATTGCTGTGACTGCTGCTACTGCTATTTGCTACTTCTTCCCGCTCTCTCTGACTCTTGTAGTTTTTGGTATTTTACCACAAAAGTAGTACTTTACAAGTGGCATGTATAGTACGGTACTCGATTGCCTTTGGGATATTAAGCTCGTACATAAACGTAAAGTAGTGCATACTTACCCAGCAAAAAAAATTTGAAGTTGTTAAAGAAGAAGGGATATTTTCATGATTTCTTTTGTACGTATTCTATTTAATGCGTTTTAAATACATGCCTAAATTCTAATAAATTTGTCATCAGTGAAGGCATGAAAAATGCACCCAAATTCACTCATGTAACTCTACTATAGGAATTGTAATATTTTACTGTAATTTGGTATTCTCTTAGGAGATTTAACGAAAACGTGCATTTCATACAATAAATATTAAAAATTACATTAATTTTTTTATTAGATTTTTGTTTTTGTAGGTACCAACCTACCTAGTAATATTAAGTCCATTTTAACATTAATAAGAGAAGGAAAAAACCAAGACTGTTTAACGGATTTTAAAACACAATGGGTATTTTTGCTCTGCATGAATTTAAATCCAATAAAAATTAGTTAGTTATGTTTTATCTTATTTTATTTTTATCAATATCACACAAAAAAATTATTTAAATATTGATAATTAAATCGAAATACCATTATTAATGCATTTTTAAATAAATATAGTGCACCAATGAAAATTCGCTTGAGACTCATCGAATATTCATTGGTTATAAGAACTCATTTAAATGGCGAACTATTTTTCCAAATACGAACACATGCGTGCCAATGACACGCTAATGTTAAAATCATGCATGTTTCCCCTAAATATGAACCAGTTCATTATCAGTTCAACCCATGCATTTACTACTTTTTTTGCACGTCTTTTTTTGCTGGGTAGAGGAGGAAGAGTTTACTGAGAATTGTACGTGGATTTGCTGTTAATTTGATTAGAAAACTTTTTTTTTTACTATTGTACAACTAAAATATGGTGTATACATATAAATATATACATACATATACATATTACATACATTTATACTTACGTACATATGTATATATTGTAATATGTATATAAGGAATCCTGCTAAGAGTTTGTGGCATTGCTCAATATTGTGATGTTGCCTTTAGCTGTGTGCAAGCACATGTTTGTGGGTGAGTTGTTTGTAAGTTTTTGGTAGGTACTAATAGAACTAATATTGGCCTTAGTTGACTGCACTATAGAGGTGGTAATGCGTTTAGTAGTTGTATGTGTGTTTTTCTTTTTCTCATGCCTCTTACCCTTAATAAGAGAAAACTGGTACTGGTAGTTATTGCAAGGTAAGGGTCTGTTTATTTTGTGTGTAAATATATTTTAGCAAATTGGGAATTAACGTTGACAACATGAACATGAACAGCAGCAGCAACAATAATGCCTCAACACTTGAAATGTAATTGGGATTAAGTGAGTAGAACATATTTTCATTAAAAGTTTTTCTTTTATGAGTGAAAAATTCACCACAAAAGAAAAATTAAATTAAACATCTTACTTGATTTTTTAAAATAAAATCAGTTTTTTTAGTGTCAAATTAATTAAAAAAAATAGTTAAACTGTCTAACTGATTAGAACAAAATCTGTGTAAAATCAAAGCAAAACTTTAAGCATAATTCTTTGTAAAATTTTAAGCTTAAAGCTTAATTAAAGATTAAATCTCAAAACAATTGCATTAGAAGTCAGTGCTAACAATTAAGAGTTTCATAAAACTTTCCCTAATATTTCTGAAAATGAGCTTTTAATAGAGCTTTAAGCTTAACTAAAGTTTTAATCAACAAAGTGCTATGAAATCGTACTATAAATAATATATAGTACGATTTCACATAATATGTTGTTGTTGCTTTTTTGTCAAAACATGCAAAAAATTTTATTGTCTTTTTTTGATGAAAGGTTGTCTCGGATTTTTGCCTATATCTTCGTTATTTATAAATGGATTTTGTTGATTTTATATAGAAAACTTGTCGAAAGCATGTCTGATAGAAATATTGAAGATTTGAAATTTGAAGATATCTGGGGTCTTTAGAAATTTGATTTCAACAAACAGACAGACGAACATGGCTTAATCAACTCCGCTATCTCTAAAAGGATCCAGAATATATTATTTTTATAGGGTCAGAAAGTTATATTGTGGAAATTACAAACGGAATGACAAACTTGCTACCAGTACCTCTATTCTGCCGAGACTATAAACTGGTGATGTCATATTACTCCTTGGCTAGTCCTTGGAATGATTTGACATGGGGTCGAACCAGATAACCACACAATATGGTATTACAGATGGCCATTTGCCCGCAAGACTTGTCCTGGCTGATCAGTTGGTTGAGGTTCCTTCGGGATCCACGTAGTGGCTGTGGTTTAAACCTAAATTCGAGGGAAGAGTAAGCTGCGGTTAAAAGACTGATCCACGGTATCAGTCATAAGTTCGGTGATGTTTCCGATTCACAACATATACATCACAAAGTAGTAACTGTGGGACTAAGCGTTGGAAATAAGTTGGTGTTAATTGTATATGATACAGGAGTCTGTCGTATGTTGTTCTCTTATGAGTGTGTCGGATAAATGGGAAGTGTACAGGGTTGAATGATACCAATGAATTTTCCTTCCTTGTCCAGGTATTTTAAGAGTAAACTCTGTTCATACCAGATTTACTACAGTTTTACACTGTGAGTAAGAACAAAGTCTCGGCTTATTTGATGTACGTATTTAGGTGCTATTGCCTACTCAACAGAGGCAATAGCACCTAACGGAAGTGATGAAGTGACAATGGTCAGAGATTAGATAGGTCAAGTACTTAAGCAAAGTGCACGTATACTGGACCGGAAATTCCATATACGTAAATTGCCACCTGCTTGTAAGAAGCACAATGGGGCGTGGTGAGTCGTTACAAAAGCTCAGCCAGTGGTTTAAAAAGACCACCATGAAATAGACCAACACGACAGGTGTTCACGTAAAGCACTCGACATTAATACCCTTTTCATGAAGGTGAAGGGTACGACACGATAAACAGGCAAATTTTTGCTCAAGAAAAAATCTATATTTTTTCAAAAGAATTCATTATTTTCATACTCTGTCTGCAAATCCGTATATTTAATTTATAAACGTAAGTTTGTACTTCTATAGGTACTCTGCTGCTACAAATGAATCCTTTTGTAAGAATGTAACTGACACAAGTTTATTACGTTTTCTTGTAAATACTAATAAACCAAAACTAAACTTAATAAAGTTTGTTAAATTTGTTTCTTTCAGTCTTTGTCTGTCTGTCAATTGTTGGCTGTAACAAGTAAAAAAAAAAAACAAACTTAAAAACAATGTTGTATACATACTTAAAATACATAAAAAAGTAAACTCATTTTTAGTAAAGTTTGGAACACTATAATTTTGAACTATATACTATTTCGTTATTTTTTTTATGTTTATTACAGTAAACAACACAAAGAAGTTTTCAGGTCACTTTTTACTTTTTTTGTTGTTACTGTTGTTGTAAGGAGCCTGATCCACTCTGGTAACTTTGTGCTATTTTTAGCACTATTGTCGTAGTTTTTTTCTCTCTTTTGGTAGTTATTATAAGTATTCTAGATTTTTATTTCAATTCCAGTTGCACACATACATACATACATATTTTTGCTATTTCCCTTATTTTTTTCCGCCAACAAAACTTTTGTCTGTATGTATGTATGTATATGAGTATTTTTTTCGCGGCTTGTAATTGGCATGAATATTTTATGATTTTCTGGATATAAAATTTTTACCACCCTTGTTCTTTATCATCATCCTTTTTTAACCTTTTTACGGGTACTCTATATATGGCTTTGTTATAGTATTTACAAAAAAAAAAAAAATGAGAAAAAAACACATTGCTCCAAAATAAGTAGGAAAAACACACACACAATGATGGTTTAAAGCAAAGTTTATAGTTTTCTATAGTAAATGCATCAGGTTTGGTTGGCTGCCATTGTTTGAACTTTCGTTAGCGCGTTGCAGGCAACATTTTATGGATGTAATATTAAATGGTGAAAAAGAAGTGGCAAGTAGAAAATTGGAACAGCTATATGCGAAAAAAAATTAAATAAAGTAAATTTTTACGAGTATGTGCCTTTTTTTTGCTGTTGTCTGTGCAAAATCTTTTATTTTAAAAATCATCTTATATATTTTCGTTATATTTAGTTTGTGATAATTTTATTTCTAGTAACTTTCTAGTTTATTTATATTATATCTAGATTTCAGTTTATTTTATTATAATAAAATTTTTCGTTTTTTTGCCAGGATGTTTGGAAAAAAACGCGTTTTTATGTCAAAGCAAAAGTTTGCTGCAAAATTAGAAAAAAAACAAACTAAAACTTTCTTACAGTTAGTTTTATAAGCTAAGGACATTAAATATATTTCTAATTTTTTGCGAAAAACTAATATTGAAATTTTTGTATGTCTTTGTAAAATATAATTTAGTTAAGAGTTTTTTTTTTTAGTTGGTTGGTTATCTTTTTTTTTTCAGGTAAAGAGCTTTTGATAAAAACTTTTAAGCTTAACTAAAGATTAAAGTTTTTTAATTTTAATTACCATAACTAATGTAGTATTTTGTTATTTATGAACTCATAATTAAAATTTTGTTAAATTCAACGTAACAAATTTTTTATATGGTTAAATAATCACAAGCATTAAATTTGGCAAAATAACGGTAATATGAAGATAATCTTGTTTAAAATTCGAATTTTTTTTTTGTTTCAATATTAATAATTTGCAAAATATATAATATGGGATTAAATTATTATTGTTAAAATTTTCATAATTTCTAAAAATATTTTTATCATAGAGTGCCCGTGAATACTAGTTATAAGTGTTCGATCATTTTGGTGGTAATGGGTTTAATTCTCAACATTCAAGTCTTTCAAAAATCTATTCCACCCTCTATCATCTATGAAATCAATACTTTCGTTAAAGTGATTTTCTTATAGAAAATTATGATTTTGTTCTGGAAAATCTTGTGTCAAGATAATCTTTTTATAGAACATCTTCTCCAAAACAATTTTCTTCTAGAAAATCTTCTGTGATAAGGATTTTTTTATAGAAAATCTTCTTTGAAGATGATTTTCTTAAAGAAAATCTTTTTTGAAAATTATCTTTTTACAGAAAATCTTCTTTGAAGATGATTTTGTTATAGAAAATATTCTTTGAATATGATTTTGTTATAGAAAATATTCTTTGAAGATGATTTTGTTATAGAAAATATTCTTTGAACATGATTTTGTTATAGAAAATATTCTTTGAACATGATTTTGTTATAGAAAATCTTCATTAAGGATGATTTACTTATAAAAAATCTTCTTTGAAGATGATTTTCTTATAGAAAATCTTCTTTGAAGATGATTTTCTTATAGAAAATCTTCTGTAAAAACGATATTCTTATAGAAAATCTTCTGTGAAGATGAAAATTTGATATAAAGTCTTCTGTGAAGATTATTTTCTTATAGAAAATCTTTGGTGAAAATAATTTTTTTATAGAAAATCTTCTGTAAAAACGATATTCTTAAAAAATCTTCTGTGAAGATGATTTTCTTATAGAAAATCTTCTGTGAAGATGATTTTTTATAGAAAATCTTCTGTGAAGATGATTTTCTTATAGAAAATCTTCCGTGAAGATGATTTTCTTATAGAAAATCTTTTTTGAAGATGATTTTCTTATAGAAAATCTTCTGTGAAGATGATTTTCTTATGTAAAATCTGCTGTGAAGATGATTTTCTTATGAAAAATCTTCTGTGAAGATAATTTTCTTACAGAAAATCTTCTGTGAATATGATTTTCTGACAGAAAAGCTTCTGTGAAGATGATTTTCTTATAGAAAATCTTCTGTGAAGATGAATTTCTTATAGAAAATCATCTGTAAAATGAATTTCTTATAGAAAATATCATGTGGAGATAATTTTCTTTTAGAACATATTTTGTGAAGATGATTTTCTTATAGAAAATCTTCTGTGCAGATGATTTTCTTATAGAAAATCTTCTGTAAAGATGATTTTCTTATAGAAAATCTTCTGTAAAGTTGATTTTCTTATAGGAAATCTTCTCTAAAGATAATGTTCCTATAGAAAATCTTCCTTAAAGATGATTTTCTTATAAAAAAATCTTCTTTCAACCTAATTTCTTACAGAAAATTTTATCTTAAGATATCATTTTTATAGAAAATCTTCTATAATGACGATTTTCTTAGAGAAAATATTTAATTAAGATGACTGATGACTTCAGCTCAGAAAATCTTAACCCTAAAGTTGTTTGAACAAAATCTTTTAAAAAAACAAAATATAGTTTTTAAAACTTTTCACTTTTCTCTTTGTTAAGGGCTTCTTTTATCAAAATTTGAAATCTTTTTTAACATTCCTCGTCTACATACTTCTGCTCAAAATCCATTTAAGTTTTATTTTTTACTGAGTGTCAAAAATTTTGCCATAATATCCCCAAAAAAAGCTCCTTTAAATCTCTGAAAACTGTGTTTTTAGCTTACAACTTTTGACATTTAATATGGCTTGGACATACTTAAAGTATTTTTTTACTTTATCTGTTGTGCTTTACTTTTCTTGAGGTTTCTTTTTTTGGATTTTGCAAAACAAACAACAAAAACTACATACATACATACCAACAAATCTAACAAGCAGGACTAAGTAATCCCCAAGACATAAGGCGGCTCTCATGCAACAACACCAAGGCCTGGGTAAAAAGAAAAAATAAAACTAAAAAAAAAACGCTAAAAGTATGTACTTGTAGTTACTTAAGATTTCCTTTTTTACTTTTTATTATTATTATGTTTGCTGTTGTTACTTAGTTGTTTTTGTCTTGCAAATTCTCTAGAGACTATGATTTTTTTTTTCTCAGCTGACTTTTGTGTGACTGATGAGAAAGTTGTTTTTTTTACAACGGATTTTGCAAAACAAAAGAAAATTTTAGTAAATTTTGTTATTTTGTTATTAATGTGTGAATGTTGTGTTTGTTTTGTTAGTATAAGTGAGGACGCCTAAAAGCAGCATTACCAAAAACAAATAAAATGTTTTGGAAAACTTTAACTAGTCACTCTGTCACTCTTCCTCTCTATCTCTCTTTCCATTTACATGCATTATACAACATTAGAAAGAAAACAAGACGAAAAGAAGCAAATTCACATGCTATATGACATTATTTTTTTTTTTTTTTTTTTTGCTATATGTTGTTATTGTTTTTGTAAGGGATAAGATATCCCTGCAGTTTACGGAAACTAATGCGAACTAATAATTTTAAGCATTATTTTGAGTCCAGATAAAATGTGCGTCTCAAGTATAGTACTTCTGCTGTTGTGAAAAAGTTTAACCTGACTACATTCTAGATTATTTAGAGACACTAAACTGATCATTGACTACCCAGCAGATTACCTAGACACTCTCTTTACATTTCTCTGCGTTATATGATACATATGCAAATTCTAGTCACTTAAGAAAACTACTGCCTATAAGTATACTTTGGATATTTAAGAAAACTGTTGGGTTACCACCACCAGCTAAGAACTCTCTCTAACTAGACTTGTAGCTAGATAAAAGTAGTTTATAAATACTAAGTAATAGTAGTAGCTGATGTTGTTGTTATTATTATTATTATTGTAGCTGTAGCATTTACAAGATACTAAAGTTTTGTTAAGCAAAGTAACTTAAGAAACAAAACGTAATAAAAAAGGAAACACTTTTTCTATTTTGTTCTTGAAGGTTTGTCACTAAAACTATAAAATTTTATTGTAATAAAAAAAACCTTTCTACCAAAACATACATACTAAAATAAAATCAACTGTTGGAAAAATAGTAACAACAAAAACAACATAATTTACATAATATTAACATACATGCAATAATACAAACATTAAACCTCTATACATATCCTTGCATAAGGACTATTTGGTTTCTGTTGTGTCGTTTCTGTCGATGATGATGAGCTAAAGTTTAAATATATTTTAAGTTTGTTTGTATGAGTTTTTTTTTCTGTTTTTCACCATTACTTGTTATACATACATATGTATGTATATACATATGTGTGATTATATTACTGATGATATTTATGAATGTTTGTGTTTTGGGTCTGTTCAGTTCAGTATTTTTTAAAAACAACCATCCATTCAATGATTTTTATTGTTTTCCGTTTTGTATCATCATCAAAATTGAATTATTTCCTCTTGATTTTTATGGCATAACGTCCCTAAAGTTGATTGCTGATATACAAACATATACACACACACCCATACACACATAGGAGTATACATACATATGTAAATTAGGGGGGACAAAAATTCAGTTTTACAAGTTTTTTCAGTGTCTCTCTTGGACAGTATTTTTTTCTCAATTCCAGTTTTTATATTATTGGAACATATGCTGGTTATTTCACAGGTCCCCACTTAACTGTTGGGTAGCCGATTGCCACTTTAGTGACCCTTTTTAAAAGAAAATAGAAAGCAATTTCTTTAAACACTCAAAAAAAATACAAATTTTTGGTCACACTGCTGAGTGAAAGCGATTAGACATTTCATACATCCCTGGTAAACTAGATTGTAGTCGGTTGATACGGGCAAATCGTTAATGACTCTAATGTAAAGATTGTTTGCTGATTGATGTATACTTTCAGGCTTATGGCCAAATATATGCTTTAAAAATCTTTCTAATCTAGTGGTATCATATCAGAAGATCTTGGAAGACTAATTACCTCATTTGCCAGTATCTCCTCAAATCTGATTATCTTTAGGTATCGGATTTTTCGAAAGCTCACATTTGTCAGAACCCCCATAGTTAAACACAAAAAAGTATTCGACTGTATAATATTTATTTATATTTACAGCTATAACTGTATTTGTGTTAAACACACACACACACACATACATGCATATATCGATACATATTTATGAGTGCATAAGTAGATAACGTTGATTTTAATCAGTTTTCCATTTTGCCCATTTACCTATCAAAGTGGAAAGATTTTCAGGTTCACAAAAAACGACGAAAGAAAGCAAAAAAAATAACAACCTACAGGGTTAACAAAAACATTATGAAAAATTGTTTAAATATATAGCATACATATAGGGGAACTTTAACTACACATACTCGTACACATAATGGTTTTAACGTAAGTATGTATGTATCTCTGTTTTGAGAGTGTAACCCATCACATACTTGTATTTTTTTAAGTGTATTGTTGTTATTTTTGTTATTGTATGGGTAATAACTGTTAAATAAGCTTTGAGTGTATGTATATATCTACTTAGTTGTCTTTTTTTGTAGTTGTTTTTTGCTGCTGTTATTATTTTAACCAAATTTTTTATATACATACTTAGCTACCCGGCAGTTTGGATGAAAACAAGGTATCCCACTTAAAGAGTACTTTTTCAAGGTATTCTAGAGAGACGATAAGATAATAATCAATTGAACAGGCAAATATTCAAAACTGTTCAAACGAATATTGCTATATTTAATTCAGTAACAAACACCTTGAACTGCAGAGCCCTATTACACATACACCTACATTTTTATACATTAATATGTGTGCGTGTATTTGTGCGAGTATATGTTGAATAAAATTTTGTTTATTTCCTCTATCAATTTAAGCTTAAATTTAATTTTGTTCCTTTTGGCTATGAAAAAAGGATTTATCTGATATCTAGCTTAACAACTACAACAAGAGTAGCAGCAGTAGTAGCAGCAGCAGCAGCCAAAAAAACAGTAAATTTGTTTGTTGTAGTAGGTATCTGTAGCAAAATTTACTACAGAAAAAAAATTTGTATAATTTATACTTATTATCGCTTCATGGATTTTAATCTGAGAAATGTTAAATATTTTTTTGTGGGGGGAAATAAATTTTTTTCGTTGAAATTTAATTTAAATTTAAAACATTTAATACTTAAATATATTGGAAAAATAGACTTAAAAATTTTATTGCAAATTTGAAAACTATTAATACATGTTTTAAGTTTTATGTACTTTAAATAGATTAATCCATGACATAATCAATAGATCAAGCAATATACATACTAATACACACACTTTTTAAAAGTCATGTCCATAATCTAGTTAATAGACTAGTCTGTCTACTGACTTGCCTTTAAATTAGTGAATGGAGCAGTCCAAAGACTAGTAAGCGGACTAGTCCACGGACCATTCAATAGTCGAATCAATGAACTAGTTATCAGACTTGTCAATACAATAGACAAGTCAATAGACTAGTAGTTAGACTATTCAGTAGACTATTCGGTAACCGCAATAGAAAAGTTCATAGAATAGTCAATAGTTTAGTCATAGACTCTGATCTTGTTAATAAACTATTTAATGGACTCGCCAATAGACTAGTTTATTGATTAGTCAATAGATTATCCAAAATACAAGTCAATAATCTTGTGACCTAGTCATCAGTCTAGGCAGTAGACTAGTCATTATACTAGCCAATAGACTAGTCATTATACTAGTCAATAGACTAGTAATTAGACTAGTCATTAGACTATTCAATAGACTAGTCACTAGACTAGTCAATAAACTAGTCAATAGACTAGTCAATAGAGTAGTCATTATACTAGTTATTAGACTAGACATTAGACTAGTCAATAGATTAGTCATTATACTAGTCAATAGACTAGTCATTAGACTAGTCAATGGACTAGTCATTAGACTAGTTGTTAGACTAGTCATTAGACTGTTCAATAGACTAAGCATTGGACTGTTCAATAGACTAAGCATTACACTAGTCAATAGATTGGTCATTAGACTAGTCAATAGACTAGTCATTAGACTAGTAATTAGACTAGTCATTATACTAGTCAATAGACTAGTAATTAGACTAGTCATTAGACTATTCAATAGACTAGTCACTAGACTAGTCAATAAACTAGTCAATAGACTAGTCAATAGAGTAGTCATTATACTAGTTATTAGACTAGACATTAGACTAGTCAATAGATTAGTCATTATACTAGTCAATAGACTAGTCATTAGACTAGTCAATGGACTAGTCATTAGACTAGTTGTTAGACTAGTCATTAGACTGTTCAATAGACTAAGCATTGGACTGTTCAATAGACTAAGCATTACACTAGTCAATAGATTGGTCATTAGACTAGTCAATAGACTAGTCATTAGACTAGTAATTAGACTAGTCATTATACTAGTCAATAGACTAGGCATTACACTAGTCAATAGATTAGTCATTAGACTAGTCATTAGACTAGTGAATATACTAGTCAATAAACTAGTCATTATATTAATTATGAGACTATTCAATAGTCTAGTCATTAGACTAGCCAATATACTAGTCGCTAGACTAGTCTATTATACTAGTCATTAGACTTGTGATTAGACTAGTCAATGGAATCAATATGATAGTCTGTAGACTGTAGTTAATAGTTAATAGACTCACCAACATACTAATCATTAGACATATTAATGGGCTAGTTCAATCGACTAGAATCAGCAAATTTTTTAGAGAAGATATTTTACAACAACAACTAGCAATTACTCGAGTAGTTTTGTGTCTGATCACTCATATAAGTATTTGTTAAAGATTTTTGAATGTGTATATTACAGATTATTAAATTTAGTTTAATTAGTTAGTTATAAGCATTAGTATTTTAAAACTTTTATTTAAAGAAAAAATATCTTTCTATAATATCCCTAAAAGCATGCTGCTCTCTAACAACTTATATAAATGTATAATACACACGTGTTAATTGCCACTAAATGAGGAAAAATTACACTCCTAACCCAACCCACTAATTTAATTATACTTTATCCTTGTAGTTGTTTGTGTGTTAATTTCTTACGAAAAAGGTATTAATAACAGATTATAAAAAGAACCCTTTTTTCCGAAAGAGAATTTGCCACTTTGCCAAAGAAAAACAAATTTTTTTTTGTACAAGGAAAAACAAAAATAATATTAACAAGGAAAAAAGGAAAAGGAAATACAAAAAAATAGAAAAACTTTATCATAAGTTTAACATTTATTTTAATGCATTCTACAAATGAAATTTTCATTTCAACTCTTCTAAATGTTAGTGCTTTAATACCACCAGCAGCAGCAGTAGCAGCAGTATCTTTAGCAAACACAACTTTGAAAAGTGAAAAATTAAAAAAGAGAAAAACTTTTCTTTTGTTGGTGGCCCCATTTAAGTTTAGCTTTTTTATTGCTTTTCAAAATAAGGGTCATTTATCCTTCAAGATTATTGCTTAAGTAATTATTAATGATAAAATTTCCCCAAAAAAAGCATTCAAAGATAAGAGTAAAAAAACAAAAGCAAAGTGCTAAATAAAAAGAACATACGTTCTTTAAAATACATAGAACAAAATGATTAGAAAAACTAAAGTTAAATACATTTTAATTGACCTCCCACAAATATTTTTTAACTAATACTTACAAAAATACTTTTAAACACATACATACATATTTAGAAAGAAATTTATAATTGTGCTCCCTTTGTGTGCTTTCATTTAATAATAATTAGCTTAATTATAAAATTGTGTTAATTTTCAACATAAATAAAACAATTGCAAATGAACAAAAACAAAAATTATAAATTTATCACTAAGAGCTCTCTCTCTCTAACACAACAAACTCTTAATAGAATTTGTAAAATTTATCATCGTCAGCACAAATATAACAACGCCCCCTTTATTTCCGAAATTTAATATTCAAACAAGGTTTTACACAATTATTTGACAAGATTACATTTTTGTTGTTGAACTTGTTTTGTTGTTGCAAAAATTTATGTGTTTTTGGGGAACGAAATTTTGAGATTTAAAATTTAATTTAAAATTTGTTCAGTTAAATTATTGCAAAAAGTTGAAAGTAGAATATAAATAAGAAATAATAAGAAATTTATTACATATTTATAAACTGGAGAAGGATTAATTGGTTAATGTATTAAATTTAACGGGAAATTTATGTTATTGGTAGCAGAGAGAGGTTTCAAGTTTTGTAAGAGTTCGCTTCTGAATCTCTGCCGATGACTGCTCTACAGAGAATGAAACCAAAATGGAACAAAAAAACATATGTAATAATCCTCTTTCTTATACGTATTTAAAGAGTTTATAAATAAACCTTTAAAAATAATTCCAGCTAAAAAAGTAGGAATTCAACAGAAAAAACCCGAACATCACCAAACATTTTTGTAACGTCTAATAAATTTCAAATTTTCTGTAAAACTGTTCACTTAAGATTGATGGCCACAACAAAATGGGTTAATGAATAACATTTTTTGCGAGTTTTTTTTCTTCGATTTTTTCACTGTATACACTTGTTTAGCACTAAATTCTATACAATTGTAATGGACTAATGCCATTGCTTTTTTCATACTATTTAGTAAATAATTTCTGCTGAAAAATAGAAACAACAAAAAGAACAGTTTTTTCTACTTTTTCAAAGGCTCTTAACACAATTGTGTGTTTAATCAGTAATACTCATACAATAAGGAACAAATAAAAAAAAAAAAAACAAAAGGGGTTTTGTTCATATATTTTTATATATGTAAGCAAATCCCTGCAGTTTCTGGGTTACTAAACCACAGGAGTGATTTTATCTGGCTTCCAGGTTTGTGCTTCGTAATGTAATATAATCATCGAACTGTACTAACTGCACTAGAAATGAACTACAAACTAGACTGAACTAGAAACTGAACTGGAGATGAACTAGAACTCAACTAGAAAAGACGAACTAAGAACTGAACTAGAACTGAACTAGAACTGAACTAGAACTGACTAGAAACTCATGAACTAGAACTGAACTAGCAACTGCAACTAAAACTGAAAAACTAGAATGAACTAGAACTGAACTAGAACTGACAATAGAAACTGAACTAGAACTGAAACTAGAACTGAACTAGAACTGAACTTAGAAATGAAACGAACTAGAACAACTAGAACTGAATAGAATGAACTAGAACTGAAACAGAACTAACTAGAACTGAACTAGAACTGACTCGAACTGAACTAGAACTGAAAGAACTGAACTAGAACTGAACTAGAACTGAACTAGAACTGAACTAGAACTGAACTAGAACTGAACTAGAACTGAACTAGAACTGAACTAGAACTGAACTAGAACTGAACTAGAACTGAACTAGAACTGAACTAGAACTGAACTAGAACTGAACTAGAACTGAACTAGAACTGAACTAGAACTGAACTAGAACTGAACTAGAACTGAACTAGAACTGAACTAGAACTGAACTAGAACTGAACTAGAACTGAACTAGAACTGAACTAGAACTGAACTAGAACTGAACTAGAACTGAACTAGAACTGAACTAGAACTGAACTAGAACTGAACTAGAACTGAACTAGAACTGAACTAGAACTGAACTAGAACTGAACTAGAACTGAACTAGAACTGAACTAGAACTGAACTAGAACTGAACTAGAACTGAACTAGAACTGAACTAGAACTGAACTAGAACTGAACTAGAACTGAACTAGAACTGACTAGAACTAGAACTGAACTAGAACTGAACTAGAACTGAAGAACTGAACTAGAACTGAACTAGAACTGAACTAGAACTGAACTAGAACTGAACTAGAACTGAACTAGAACTGAACTAGAACTGAACTAGAACTGAACTAGAACTGAACTAGAACTGAACTAGAACTGAACTAGAACTGAACTAGAACTGAACTAGAACTGAACTAGAACTGAACTAGAACTGAACTAGAACTGAACTAGAACTGAACTAGAACTGAACTAGAACTGAACTAGAACTGAACTAGAACTGAACTAGAACTGAACTGAACTAGAACTGAACTAGAACTGAACTAGAACTGAACTAGAACTGAACTAGAACTGAACTAGAACTGAACTAGAACTGAACTAGAACTGAACTAGAACTGAACTAGAACTGAACTAGAACTGAACTAGAACTGAACTAGAACTGAACTAGAACTGAACTAGACGACTAGAACTGAACTAGAACTGAACTAGAACTGAACTAGAACTGAACTAGAACTGAACTAGAACTGAACTAGAACTGAACTAGAACTGAACTAGAACTGAACTAGAACTGAACTAGAACTGAACTAGAACTGAACTAGAACTGAACTAGAACTGAACTAGAACTGAACTAGAACTAACTAGAACTGGAACTAGAACTGAACTAGAACTGAACTAGAACTGAACTAGAACTGAACTATAACTGAACTAGAACTGAACTAGAACTGACTAGAACTGAACTATAAACTGAACTAGACTGAACTAGAACTGAACTAGAACTGAACTAGAACTGAACTAGACTGACTAGAACTGAACTAGAACTGAACTAGAACTGAACTAGAACTGAACTAGAACTGAACTAGAACTGAACTAGACTGAACTAGAACTGAACTAGAACTGAACTAGAACTGAACTAGAACTGAACTAGAACTGAACTAGAACTGAACTAGAACTGAACTAGAACTGAACTAGAACTGAACTAGAACTGAACTAGAACTGAACTAGAACTGAACTAGAACTGAACTAGAACTGAACTAGAACTGAACTAGAACTGAACTAGAACTGAACTAGAACTGAACTAGAACTGAACTAGAACTGAACTAGAACTGAACTAGAACTGAACTAGAACTGAACTAGAACTGAACTAGAACTGAACTAGAACTGAAGAACTGAACTAGAACTGAACTAGAACTGAACTAGAACTGAACTAGAACTGAACTTGAACTGAACTAGAACTGAACTAGAACTGAACTAGAACTGAACTAGAACTGAACTAGAACTGAACTAGAACTGAACTAGAACTGAACTAGAACTGAACTAGAACTGAACTGAACTAGAACTGAACTAGAACTGAACTAGAACTGAACTAGAACTGAACTAGAACTGAACTAGAACTGACTGAACTAGAACTGAACTAGAACTGAACTAGAACTGAACTAGAACTGAACTAGAACTGAACTAGAACTGAACTAGAACTGAACTAGAACTGAACTAGAACTGAACTAGAACTGAACTAGAACTGAACTAGAACTGAACTAGAACTGAACTAGAACTGAACTAGAACTGAACTAGAACTGAACTAGAACTGAACTAGAACTGAACTAGAACTGAACTAGAACTGAACTAGAACTGAACTAGAACTGAACTAGAACTGAACTAGAACTGAACTAGAACTGAACTAGAACTGAACTAGAACTGAACTAGAACTGAACTAGAACTGAACTATAACTGAACTAGAACTAGAACTGAACTGAAAAGAACTGAACTAGAACTGAACTAGAACTGAACTAGAACTGAACTAGAACTGAACTAGAACTGAACTAGAACTGAACTAGAACTGAACTAGAACTGAACTAGAACTGAACTAGAACTGAACTAGAACTGAACTAGAACTGAACTAGAACTGAACTAGAACTGACTAGAACTGAACTAGAACTGAACTAGAACTGAACTAGAACTGAACTAGAACTGAACTAGAACTGAACTAGAACTGAACTACAACTGAACTAGAACTGAACTACAACTGAACTAGAACTGAACTACAACTGAACTAGAACTGAACTAGAACTGAATTAGAACTGAACTAGAACTGAATTAGAACTGAACTAGAACTGAACTACAACTGAACTAGAACTGAACTACAACTGAACTAGAACTGAACTAGAACTGAATTAGAACTGAACTAGAACTGAACTAGAACTGAATTAGAACTGAACTAGAACTGAACTAGAACTGAACTAGAACTGAACTAGAACTGAACTAGAACTAAACAAGAATTAAACTAGAAACGAATTAGACTGCTCCGTTAAAAAGAGATAAGTTTATAAAACATTAAAAACATCTGAAAAATTATAGTTTTTAAGGAGTTAATGTATTCCTCTGAAAATTGCAGGAATGTTATTGTATTTGGCAACTACTGCTACCAATATTTAGTATACATATTTATTTTTTGCATTTTCAGTTTAAAATAAAAGTACATAGTTCTTATTTTTATTTGAATTCACAAGCCAATAACTTTTAATAGCACACAACAATACAATCTAAAGAAAGAAAAAACAACAACAATAATAAACTTTCAACTTAATTTATTTCAAATACAGCTTTTATTAATTACTTACCGCACTGCGAAAAAGGCAGAGTTGTTGACATACATATGTACATCTCAATACAAACTTATGTACTTACTTTATGTACATTCATACATATGTACATATGTAATATAATATTTGAAAGGTTCCAAGCAAAAACCAACTATGTCGTCATAAGAACAACTTATGTTAGTTATGCCACAATGTTCTGCTAACTAAACTTTACACTATTTTTCGGAGAACATTATTGAGTTAGTCTCTTCTATGCCTATAACCACAGTTATAGGTATATATGTAAATATGCATTGTTAATATTAATGCTGTCGTTGGATTTTGGTTGTTGGTGTTTTGTTGTACCTTTCATTACAATCACCACATATATTTTTCATACACACGCATTATGTGGTGCCGTAATATTGAAAAATGCTTATGAAAAATCGAACATAACATTCCAACTATTATTGCCACTGCCACAGCAACAACATACATACTTATGACTGCTGCAACAAAATTCTATACTAAACGAACAACAACAGCAATTTGAAATTAAACAATAGCAACACATTATGGTCATCCTGGTAAAGCCAACCAATTCAACCATAAATATGTAAAACTATAAAGTAATATATACAATACATAAGTTCATATGTATGTATTTTTGCAAAAACTGATCATTATTATTTATTAAAAAAATACGCACACACATACTGTTAGCTACGAGGGTAGGTGAAATAGCTAACTGGATTGATGGAATTGATCAAACTAACACTTGATCGAAATTTGTTAGATTCCGCCGTTTTTGAACTGAACTAGAACTGAACTAGAAGTGAACTAGAACTGAACTAGAACTGAACTAGAACTGAACTAGAACTGAACTAGAACTGAACTAGAACTAGAACTGAACTAGAACTGAACTAGAACTAGAACTGAACTAGAACTGAACTAGAACTGAACTAGAACTGAACTAGAACTGAACTAGAACTGAACTAGAATTGAACTAGAACTGAACTAGAACTGAACTAGAACTGAATTAGAACTGAAGTAGAACTGAACTAGAACTAGAACTGAACTGAATAAGAATGTTGTCTTTTTGGCGGTAGTAGCCCGGCAAAAAATACCATTCTAATATTTAAATAAAAACTTTAAAAAAATTTAAGTTTGTTTTTTAAATTTTTTTTCTATTTGTATCAAAAATCCTATAAGTGTGGTGTGAGTGTGTTCGTTTATGTCTATGTATACGTTTAATTTACATGCGCAATAATTGTTATGCAACATTCCTAAATGTATGCTACTTCGTTCGTACGTTCATAAATTGAAATAAATTATTTTTGCTGCAATAGATCATTAATTATTGACCACAAAACATACGGGATACCACAAATATGCAATGGACGACACACACACACATTCATACGCATTAACGCATATATAAGGATATTTGTAGAAACATTCACATACATTTGAAAACATTCATATACGCAAATGATTGTTGACATACTCTTTTAGACATACACATATACACATTCTAACAGCGCAACGAACCACTACACTTGCATACACCGTTAAACATGCACACATACTCTACACATTCACAGGCTTAAATTCAAATGCATAAACATACATACGTTTGTTAGAGATTCATTTTTTTGATGACAGGATACAGTGGCAAAGGGAACAGTGGATTTAAAGCATTTTGATAGAATTATTAAGAAAACTACAAATATTATGATATGTGATAATATGTAGTTATGTTTTAAATTTTTTTTCTTTATTTTCTTAACCCACTGTTTTTTGAATTGCATTTTAAAATGTAACTATAAAATGCCACAGTGGTGTTGAGAGTCCAGCATAAAAGAAACCTCTTTTAGCCACAAATTTTAAATGACAACCAATTATTTTCAGCAATGATAGGGAATCAGAGACACACGTATATTTGTATATAGAACAAAAAATAACTATATGTGTGTAAAAATACTTACACATATGATGAACAATGCACATACTAATACCGTAGAGACTTTTCGAAATGATTGCAATTTTGTGGCTATTAGCTGGTTGTCATTAATGGATGCTGATAGAGGAAGAAAAATCGTCTACGGCATATTTCAATGAATACATGAAATTCTGTGGACACAAACATTAATGATCAAGCCTAAAATATTACAACAGATCATAAGCAAAAACATCCAACTAAATTCTAAATGACAAAAATATATTCAAAAAAGATTTTTCTTAATTTTAAATAAAAGCTTGGAAATATAAAAATATATGTATGTTTAGAAACTCCTATTAATAAATCGTTCTATCAATAAAAATTGAAACAGGAGGGGGAATAGTTTCTATGGCCAAAGAATACATAAAATAAATAAAAATATAAACGCAAAAATTGCCTCATAGCAAACAATTTCAAATCCATATCAATAAATATTTCTAATAAAAATGTACATTGAAATTGATGTTCGTGATGATGTGGTTGTTGTTGTTGTTGTTTTTGTAGTTTTTTTGCTGTTCTTTTTTATTGATGGTTGGCAATCTAGAGGAGCCTAAATAATACACAAACCATCAACCAATATCTAACACACATTCTAAGATCTACACACATTGATACATGCATCATCATCATCTTCAGTAGAAACATAACATTAATGCCACACAATTTTCAAATGCTGCCACACAACAGCTAAAGTTAAAAATATTTATATACGCCCATCGGCATTTTATATTTTTATGTTATTTTTTTTTTTTTTTTTTTTCTTATAATTTTTTATATTTTTTTCAAAATATATTTCACACGTACCCCTTGTGATACATAAATGCGACATAAAAATCATCACGGAGAAAAAAAAACAAAAAACCAATAGCATCCAAAAAAATACTCATGCATTCATGTGTATGGCGGTACTCGTGATTATACATACACCCACATTTTACAAAACCTTAATACGAGGCTCGTCCGTCCAGTCCAGTTCAGTTCAGTTCTAGTTCAGTTTTAGAGTTAAGTTCTAGTTAAGTTTCTGAGTTCAGTTATAGTTCAGTTCTAGTCAGTTCTAGTTCAGTTCTAGTTCAGTTCTAGTTCAGTTCCAGTTCGTTCTAGTTCAGTCTAGTTCAGTTCTAGTTCAGTTCTAGTTCACGCTTTAGTTCAGTTCTAGTGCTAGTTCAGTTCTAGTTCAGTTCTAGTTCAGTTCTAGTTCAGTTCTAATTCAGTTCTAGTTCAAGTTCTAGGTTCAGTTCTAGTTCTAGTTCAGTTCTAGTTCAGTTCAGTTCTAGTTCAGTTCTAGTTCAGTCTAGTTTCAGTTCTAGTTCAGTTCTAGTTCCGTTTCTAGTTCAGTTCTAGTTCAGTTCTAGTTCAGTTTTCTAGTTCAGTTTCTAGTTTCAGTTCAGTTCTAGGTCAGTTCTAGTTCAGTTCTAGTTCAGTTCTAGTTCAGTTCTAGTTCAGTTCTAGTTCAGTTCTTCTAGTTCAGTTCTAGTTCAGTTCTAGTTCAGTTCTAGTTCAGTTCTAGTTCAGTTCTAGTTCAGTTCTAGTTCTAGTTCTAGTTCTAGTTCAGTTCTAGTTCAGTTTCTAGTTCAGTTCTAGTTCAGTTCTAGTTCAGTTCTAGTTCAGTTCTAGTTCAGTTCTAGTTCAGTTCTAGTCAGTTCTAGTTCAGTTCTAGTTCAGTTCTAGTTCAGTTCTAGTTCAGTTCTAGTTCAGTTCTAGTTCAGTTCTAGTTCGTTCTAGTTCAGTTCTAGTTCAGTTCTAGTTCAGTTCTAGTTCAGTTCTAGTTCAGTTCTAGTTCAGTTCTAGTTCAGTTCTAGTTCAGTTCTAGTTCAGTTCTAGTTCAGTTCTAGTTCAGTTTCTAGTTCAGTTCTAGTTCAGTTCTAGTTCAGTTCTAGTTCAGTTCTAGTTCAGTTCTAGTTCAGTTCTAGTTCAGTTCTAGTTCAGTTCTAGTTCAGTTCTAGTTCAGTTCTAGTTCAGTTCTAGTTCAGTTCTAGTTCAGTTCTAGTTCAGTTCTAGTTCAGTTCTAGTTCAGTTCTAGTTCAGTTCTAGCTCAGTTCTAGTTCAGTTCTAGTTCAGTTCTAGTTCAGTTCTAGCTCAGTTCTAGTTCAGTTCTACTTCAGTTCTAGTTCAGTTCTAGTTCAGTTCTAGTTCAGTTCTAGTTCAGTTCTAGTTCAGTTCTAGTTCAGTTCTAGTTCAGTTCTAGTTCAGTTCTAGTTCAGTTCTAGTTCAGTCCTAGTTCAGTTCTAGCTCAGTTCTAGCTCAGTTCTAGTTCAGTTCTACTTCAGTTCTAGTTCAGTTCTAGTTCAGTTCTAGTTCAGTTCTAGTTCAGTTCTAGTTCAGTTCTAGTTCAGTTCTAGTTCAGTTCTAGTTCAGTTCTAGTTCAGTTCTAGTTCAGTTCTAGTTCAGTTCTAGTTCAGTTCTAGTTCAGTTCTAGTTCAGTTCCAGTTCAGTTCCACTTCAGTTCCACTTCAGTTCTAGTTCAGTTCTATTTCAATTCTATTTCAGTTCTATTTCATATACATATTTCAATATTTTGCATTTCTCATCATGATTTCTCAAATACCTGTTCCGTTTAAGCTGTTAAAGATTTATGTTGCTCGATACTGTCAGAATTCGTTGTCTTGTCTTAATGACAACTGAAAGAACTTTTGATCCCGCTGTCATTTTTTACATTCTTTTACACTTCAGTTTAAGGTTGGCTAAATCTTGTTTAAATTTCCTTTTTCGTTTAACTCTTTTATTGTCAAACGTTTTTTTTTCGCTTTCTTTTTGTACATGTTTAATATTTAGCCTTCTATAAATTTCAGTTTTCAACGCAATAGACAAACAAAAAACCCTTGTTCAATATTTTATATTCTTAACGCGATTCTATGCAGTTTCTTCTCTTTTTTGTCTTGCCATTCCCTTATACTTTTTATCCTTATACAACGACAAGCATTTGTCAAAATCAACAACGACGAACATTTTACACAATCATGCCTCTTATATCCTGTGTATTCCAAGGATGTTTTATGTCTTGCAAATTTTCGTTTTTTTATATTATACTTTTAGCATTATAAGTTTTTGCAAACATTTTGTAACATAAATTTAAAGAAAAATTAAGACAATGCAAGGAAAATATGAATTTTCTTGGTTGCAAATTTAATTGCTTACTTTCGCAAGCGGTTAAGTGTTATTGAATTTTTTGAGGAAAATATTTTTTTTTTCAATATTTGGTTTATAAAACTACTTAAATTGTTGTGTTTTAGCCTTTTCTTTATTTTATGTATTTTTTTGATCCGAAGCTAATTTATCAATTTTATTGTCATTTTATTATCAATATTTATCAATTTAATATTGTTATTACTTTGTTGTTATGGCTTTTTATCGCCTTTGGTCTATGAAGTAATGGTTAAGTCACCATTTCCTTATAGAGCCTGAAGGCGTATTAATAATGCAATAAAATTTTCTGAATTGGTTTATTTTTTCCTTTCTTAAGTACTTTTCGTAAAATATTAAAATGATAAAAAATTAAATATTGTTAGCATTTTTTTCTAAGCAAAAGCGGGAAATCAATAAATATGTTTATCATAGAAAGTTAGGCTATTTCTCCTTAGTTCTAGTTCAGTTATAGTCAGTTCTAGTTCTGTTCTAGTTCCTGTTCTAGTCATTTCTAGTTCAGTTCTAGTTCAGTTCTAGTTCAGATTTCTAGTTTCAGTTCTAGTTCAGTTCCTAGTTCAGTTCTAGTTCAGTTCTAGTTCAGTTCTAGTTCATTTCTAGTTCAGTTCTAGTTCAGTTCTAGTTCACAGTTCTAGTTCAGTTCTATGTTCAGTTCTAGTTCAGTTCTAGTTCAGTTCTAGTTCAGCCATTCTAGTTCAGTTCTATTCAGTTCTAGTTCAGTTCTAGTTCAGTTTCTAGTGTCAGTTCTAGTTCAGTTCAGTCAGTTTCTAGTTCCGTTCAGTTCAGTTCTAGTTCAGTTCTAGTCAGTTCTAGTTCAGTTCTAGTTCAGTTCTAGTTCAGTTCTAGTTCAGTTCTAGTTCAGTTCTAGTTCAGTTCTAGTTCAGTTCTAGTTCAGTTCTAGTTCAGTTCTAGTTCAGTTCTAGTTCAGTTCTAGTTCAGTTCTAGTTCAGTTCTAGTTCGTTCTAGTTCAGTTCTAGTTCAGTTCTAGTTCAGTTCTAGTTCAGTTCTAGTTCAGTTCTAGTTCAGTTCTAGTTCAGTTCTAGTTCAGTTCTAGTTCAGTTCTAGTTCAGTTCTAGTTCTAGTTCAGTTAGTTCAGTTCTAGATCAGTTCTAGTTCAGTTCTAGTTCAGTTCTAGTTCAGTTCTAGTTCAGTTCTAGTTCAGTTCTAGTTCAGTTCTAGTTCAGTTCTAGATCAGTTCTAGTTCAGTTCTAGTTCAGTTCTAGTTCAGTTCTAGTTCAGTTCTAGTTCAGTTCTAGTTCAGCAGTTCTAGTTCAGTTCTAGTTCAGTTCTAGTTCAGTTCTAGTTCAGTTCTAGTTC
The DNA here is from genome assembly GCF_015586225.1 of Lucilia sericata. Classification (NCBI taxonomy): domain Eukaryota; kingdom Metazoa; phylum Arthropoda; class Insecta; order Diptera; family Calliphoridae; genus Lucilia; species Lucilia sericata. The sequence continues at coordinate 14,541 of NW_023995467.1, read as the reverse complement.
AGTTCAGTAGTTCAGTCTAGTTCAGTTCTAGTTCAGTTCTAGTTCAGTTCTAGTTCAGTTCTAGTTCAGTTCTAGTTCAGTTCTAGTTCAGTTCTAGTTCAGTTCTAGTTCAGTTCTAGTTCAGTTCTAGTTCAGTTCTAGTTCAGTTCTAGTTCAGTTCTAGTTCAGTTCTAGTTCAGTTCTAGTTCAGTTCTAGTTCAGTTCTAGTTCAGTTCTAGTTCAGTTCTAGTTCAGTTCTAGTTCAGTTCTAGTTCAGTTCTAGTTCAGTTCTAGTTCAGTTCTAGTTCAGTTCTAGTTCAGTTCTAGTTCAGTTCTAGTTCAGTTCTAGTTCAGTTCTAGTTCAGTTCTAGTTCAGTTCTAGTTCAGTTCTAGTTCAGTTCTAGTTCAGTTCTAGTTCAGTTCTAGTTCAGTTCTAGTTCAGTTCTAGTTCAGTTTTAGTTCAGTTCTAGTTCAGTTCTAGTTCAGTTCTAGTTCAGTTCTAGTTCAGTTCTAGTTCAGTTCTAGTTCAGTTCTAGTTCAGTTCTATTCAGTTCTAGTTCAGTTCTAGTTCAGTCTAGTTCAGTTCTAGTTCAGTTCTAGTTCAGTTCTAGTTCAGTTCTACTTCAGTTCAGTTCAGTTCTAGTTCAGCTTTAGTGCAGTTCTAGTTCAGTTCTAGTTCAGTTCTAGTTCAGTTCTAGTTCAGTTCTAGTTCAGTTCTAGTTCAGTTCTAGTTCAGTTCTAGTTCAGTTCTAGTTCAGTTCTACTTCAGTTCAGTCAGTTCTAGTTCAGCTTTAGTGCAGTTCTAGTTCTTGTTCATTCTATAGGCATTATATAATTATAGCTATTATAATATTTTAATTTAGTAGACATGACTTTCGACTAATTTGTATTATAATTTAGCTAACCTATCTTTTACCTCCAGTAAATCCTCAATATCATAAATTAATTTTTCTATTATATTAATAATCCCTCTTAGGTAGGCTTTACTTTTGTCCATTATCCAAAGATATGTTAAGCCCCCAAAAGTATGTTAATTATAAACAATAATTGTAAGCCCTATAGTTATGCTAATAATTATTCAAATATTGTGGCTAAAAATTAAACCATTTAATTTAATATTGATATATGAATTTTGCTAAAACTTTTAATTAATATATTTTAAAAACAGAAAAAAATTATATACATATTTAACTTTATGACAACTTTCAGCAGGTATTAAATATTGTGTGATTTAAAAAAATATGTATAAAGATTTATTAAGGATTTAAATGAGTTAGAAAAAAGGGTTCAGTTGTGTTATTTTTTGCAATTGGTTACAATTCTTTAATATTAATTTTTAGAGTATTTCTTTATGAAGGTCGTCAGCATTTGTCAAAATTTTTTGACTGGTTTTTCTTGTCAAAAGACACGAAGGTAATGCAGAAACAACGACAACAATTTTGTTTAAAAAACTCCAAAAAAAAGGATTGCAACGACAAATTTTCTAAAACTTTACTTGTCGTGAATATTGCTGGCTTTTCTCTAGATTTTTTTGTGCAGTTGATTTTTGGTGTGTGTATCAGAAAAAAAAATAATTGTTTTTTTGGTTTCAGAAAAATAGAAAAGGAAAATCTTGTGAAAAGCTTAAAGGCTAAAGTTGCTCGCTTGCTTTTACACCCAGAGAAAAATTTACTGGAACATAACAACAGCAATCATTTTAAATTTACAATCATTTGCTATAACATTATGTTTACAGGGGATTTCTCTCGGTGTAATGACATGGTTTGGATATTATACACTTTATTCATATAACAATGCCATGGCAATTGTACAATATTTATAATTTTCTTATATTTAGAAAAGGGAATCCCCTACCAAAGTATAAGTTTAAAAATGGAGGGAACACGTTTAATGCGAACGTGTACTTGGGAAAGCGTGCCTTGCGTGCACAATAATAAAAAATGGAACTCTTAAAACATTCAAAAGCGACAGTAAATTTACGTTATTTGTTATTCTCGTTTTGTACTCCTCCATATACAATTTATTTATAAATGTATGTATTTACTTATATACGTATGTGTGTATGTGTAGAATTGTTGTGTAGGACATGCATATTTGAAAAATTGTAAAGTGTATCAGCAGTAGCAGCAGTTAGACAGACCATTTGTATTACCACTAGTGTACTACATACTACCTAAACTCAGTTAACCAGTAACCAAAAACATCTATTGTGCCGACACTACAATTTTACTCATATAAAAATGACATTAACTGTGCCGGCCGAACTTATCCGTCGATTTTTGTCTGTCTTTTGGTTGGTTGTTGTTTTTTTTTTCTGTGTTGGTTCGTGCTGTACTCCCCGGGGAGCTAATAAAACTCGTATCTGGGCCACCAAGGACTAAAGAAAAAAGTTTTTATACAATTTATATTTTTATTTTTGTTGTTATATACATATATCATTGATGTTTACGGTAGATGTATTTTCTCATACTATATGCACACATACATAGGTATTTATATTGTATATATACATATGTATGTATGAAATTATATTTATGTATGTGTGCTTGTAAATTTACTGCATATGTGAATTAATAAAGACTTTATTCGCTCTATCTCACTCTCTCGGTTAAACTTTTCTTGCACAACACTTATACATAAACTCGTTAAAAATTCCCTGCAGTTTGCAGCAGATATCCAAGCATAGCCACAGCAATCATAATTATAAGGAATTCAATAATATTATAATCACTGAAATCATATATTCCTCCGTTTACAAGTAGACAGCAGATTCTTTTCATGTTTAAAAATATTATTTCCCTAAATATATTCAAATTGAGATTTGAGTTCTAGTTCAGTTACAGTTCAGTTCTAGTTCAGTACTAGTTCAGTTCTAGTTTAGTTCTAGTTCAGTTCTAGTTCAGTTCTAGTTCTAGTTCAGTTCTAGTTCAGTTCTAGTTCAGTTCTAGTTCAGTTCTAGTTCAGTTCTAGTTCAGTTCTAGTTCAGTTCTAGTTCAGTTCTAGTTCAGTTCTAGTTCAGTTCTAGTTCAGTTCTAGTTCAGTTCTAGTTCAGTTCTAGTTCAGTTCTAGTTCAGTTCAGTTCTAGTTCAGTTCTAGTTCAGTTCTAGTTCAGTTCTAGTTCAGTTCTAGTTCAGTTCTAGTTCAGTTCTAGTTCAGTTCTAGTTCAGTTCTAGTTCAGTTCTAGTTCAGTTCTAGTTCAGTTCTAGTTCAGTTCTAGTTCAGTTCTAGTTCAGTTCTAGTTCAGTTCTAGTTCAGTTCTAGTTCAGTTCTAGTTCAGTTCTAGTTCAGTTCTAGTTCAGTTCTAGTTCAGTTCTAGTTCAGTTCTAGTTCAGTTCTAGTTCAGTTCTAGTTCAGTTCTAGTTCAGTTCTAGTTCAGTTCTAGTTCAGTTCTAGTTCAGTTCTAGTTCAGTTCTAGTTCAGTTCTAGTTCAGTTCTAGTTCAGTTCTAGTTCTAGTTCAGTTCTAGTTCAGTTCTAGTTCAGTTCTAGTTCAGTTCTAGTTCAGTTCTAGTTCAGTTCTAGTTCAGTTCTAGTTCAGTTCTAGTTCAGTTCTAGGTCTGTTCTAGTTCTGTTCTAGTTCAGTTCTAGTTCAGTTCTAGTTCAATTATAGTTCTAGTTCAACTAGAACTATAATTGATGCCAACCAAAGCATCGTTGATTCCATGTGAAACTGTTGGGTTGTTAAACATAATAACAAAAAGAATTTATTTTTTCTGTTTTTTTTTTTTTAAATACAGGGGGTGTTGAAATCATTCATTCAAATAAAATAAAATGAATAAAGAAATAAAATTCTTTTTAAACCCAATGACCTGTAACGTATTTTTTCTTTTTTATTTAAATTATGCAAATTTTGCACCCACTACGAAAATACAAATGATTTATTAAAAAACTTTAAACAATGTTTTTCTTTCTTAAGTTGTGAATCATACAATTTTTTAAATTTTATAGAAATCTTCGAATTATTCTTTTCCCTAATAAAAATCTTAAATAAAGTGTTGATTCTGCTTCTTCTAATAGTCTCTTGCCAGCTTTTCCAAAACTTAACAATAAATTTCTCAATTATTATTTTCTATTTAATTTACTCTCTACAACATCTTTCATAATAATTGCGTAATTTTGTTTTCTCTTTTAATTGATTTAATTATAATTCAATGCATAACTTTAGGCTTAAATTTGTACAAAATACTTAATAAACTTTTCTTTGTTTTGAATATTTATTTTATTATTATTGTTATTATTGCACACTAAATTAGTTTAAATCTATTATTTGGGCTAATAAATTTGTGTAAAGATTTTTTTAAAAGTTTCTTTCACAATTTGATTGTTGCTTTCTGGTGCTTTCTAAACTAAATCAGTACAGTTAGGTGGGCTAATACTTTAATAGCATACTTATGGGTGGATTAGTATTGAATAGCCTACCTTGAGGCTATATTATGTGGCCGGCATAATAATTTCTTAGATTTTTGCTAGCAGTCTACTTAGGCTTAAGTTGTTAGTAATTTGTTATAATTTTAGGCGTTTTTTTTTCAGAAAACGATAAGTGTGAGGTGATTTGAGTGGTAAAAAGGATTCTTGGTGTTACTGGCCAAATAAATATAGTTTAAACTAAGCCTTAAAGGGTTAACAATATGTTTGTTATTTTAGTTTGCAATGATAGTTATAATACATATTTTAAATTATATGCTGAAAATCTATAAAATTGTAGCATATTTTTAGATATAGTTTATTATTTTCAAGTATAGCATACATTTAAGCATAAATATTTAATGAATACTTATTGAACTATATTTTATTTTTCTTTACAGGTGAGTAATTTATTAACTAATAATGCCCTTTCAAGTAAGTAAGTAGCTCTTAAAAATTTGTTAAAAATCACAATTTTAGAAATCGATTTTTATAATATATATTTTGTTGTTTTCTCTTTTAAATACAATTATTGAAGAAATTCTTAAATATTAAGAAAACTTTTTTTGCTTTATTATTTTTATGTAAATTTTTTTCCATATTTCCATAATTAAGGCAAAGTGCTCGAGCTGTTTTGTCCCCTCTCAGTTTGTTGTTTAACATTAACATCCTTTTCTCATGCTCCAGTTTGTTTAGTCACCCTGTAATTTTTATTTATTATATTTTTGTTAAAAGCAAATGTTTCAGGGAGAGCACCTGAAAGCCTTCTTGGGTAAACTTATGTTTGGTATTATATTTTTTTTTTTAATTTTTTAACATTTTTCTTTAACATTTATGTTCTTTTGCTACTTGTTTTCTTTTTAATTTTTTATGCTACCAAAAACCTTAATGTCCTGTGCACTTTAAACTTAAAACTGCCAACATTTCAAGGCACTAGACACAACAACAAATAACAACTACAACAACAGCAACATAAAAATTAAAGTTTCATTTTATTTATTTTTTACTTATAAATAAAAATGTATATTTTTCTGTTGCGTGCTTTACGGCGATTTTAAAGTTGGTTTTTAATGTCGCCTTAAATTACCAACAAAAATAAAACTTAAAAACTAAAGAAAAACTTAAAAAAGGATAACAAAGTGCCAACATTTAGTTTCATACAAGACACCAACAAAACCGTATAAGGATTTGTGTGTTAAAAACTAAAATTCCCTACTATTTTATACTAATAACAGTCTGAAAGAAATCGACACAAACATAAAAATCCCCAAAGTCTCCAAAAAAAAAACTTAAAAAGAAAAACAAACGCATTTACTTTTCAGCACACATGACTGTTAAAATTTTCTAAAGATATTTTATAAAGACACATTTAACTATAATAAAAGAGAAAATTGTTGAAAATGTAAAAAACTAAAGTCAATGACTGTTTATTGGTTATGTATGTATTTTTTTTTTCTTACATACATATGTCTGTATTCATGTGAATATTTGCCCGTAAATGTGTGCTAAAATTTTGAGTTAGTCAGGTCACGATGTAGACTCTCTTATGGCTGTGAATTACTTTTAAAATGAAAATTATACTTAAATACGCGTATGTATGTATGTGTACATTAAGTGTATTAAAACAATCTGCATTTACATATTTGTACATACATATACATATATATTTTGCTAACACATATTAACTTTTACATATACATACTAGACGCTACATAGTACTTCCCTACAGGTCAGAGATTTTAAAGAATTTATTCATTGAATTGATAAATATCATGTCTATAGTCTAGTCTAGTCTATAGTCTAGTCTATAGTCTAGTCTATAGTCTAGTCTATAGTCTAGTCTATAGTCTAGTCTATAGTCTAGTCTATAGTACTAGTCTATATAGTCTATAGTCTAGTCTATAGTCTAGTCTATAGTCTAGTCTATAGTCTAGTCTAGTCTAGTCATAGTCTAGTCTATAGTCTAGTCTATAGTCTAGTCTATAGTCTAGTCTATAGTCTAGTCTATAGTCTAGTCTATAGTCTAGTCTATAGTCTAGTCTATAGTCTAGTCTATAGTCTATAGTCTCTATAGTCTAGTATAGTCTAGTTAGTCTATAGTCTAGTCTATAGTCTAGTATAGTCTAGTCTATAGTCTAGTCTATAGTCTAGTCTATAGTCTAGTCTATAGTCTAGTCTATAGTCTAGTCTATAGTCTAGTCTATAGTCTAGTCTATAGTCTAGTCTATAGTCTAGTCTATAGTCTAGTCTATAGTCTAGTCTATAGTCTAGTCTATAGTCTATAGTCTAGTCTATAGTCTAGTCTATAGTCTAGTCTATAGTCTAGTCTAGTCTAGTCTATAGTCTAGTCTATAGTCTAGTCTATAGTCTAGTCTATAGTCTAGTCTATAGTCTAGTCTATAGTCTAGTCTATAGTCTAGTCTATAGTCTAGTCTATAGTCTAGTCTATAGTCTAGTCTATAGTCTAGTCTATAGTCTAGTCTATAGTCTAGTCTATAGTCTAGTCTATAGTCTAGTCTATAGTCTAGTCTATAGTCTAGTCTATAGTCTAGTCTATAGTCTAGTCTATAGTCTAGTCTATAGTCTAGTCTATAGTAGTCTAGTAGTCTATAGTCTAGTCTATAGTCTAGTCTATAGTCTAGTCTATAGTCTAGTCTATAGTCTAGTCTATAGTCTAGTCTATAGTCTAGTCTATAGTCTAGTCTATAGTCTAGTCTATAGTCTAGTCTATAGTCTAGTCTATAGTCTAGTCTATAGTAGTCTAGTATAGTCTATAGTATAGTCTATAGTTTAGTCTATAGTCTAGTCTATAGTCTAGTCTATAGTCTAGTCTATAGTCTTGTCTATAGTCTAGTCTATAGTCTAGTCTATAGTCTAGTCTATGGTCTAGTCTATAGTCTAGTCTATAGTTTAGTCTATAGTCTAGTCTATAGTCTAGTCTATAGTTTAGTCTATAGTCTAGTCTATAGTCTAGTCTATGGTCTAGTCTATAGTCTAGTCTATAGTCTAGTCTATAGTCTAGCCTATAGTCTAGTCTATATTCTAGTCTATAGTCTAGTCTATAATCTAGTCTATAGTCTAGTCTATAGTCTAGTCTATAGTCTAGTCTATAGTTTAGTATATAGTCTAGTCTATAGTCTAGTCTATAGTCTAGTCTATAGTCTACTCAATAGTCTAGTCTGTAGTCTGTTCTATATTCTACTTAATAGTCTAGTCTATATCTAGTCTGTAGTCTAGTCCATATCCTAGTCTATAGTCTAGTCTATAGTCTTGTCTATAGTCAAGTCTATAGTCTAGTCTATAGTCTAGTCTATTGTCTAGTCTATAGTCTACTCTTTAGTCTTCTCTATAGTCTTGTCTATAGTCTAGTCTATGTTCTATAATCGCGTCTAAAATCTAGTCTGTAGTCTAGTTTATAGCTTAGTCGACAGTCTAATCTATAAGTTAGTCCATAGTCTGACGGAAAATTAGTTTAATACTCGAAAACCTAAAAATCTGTTATAAGTTAGTGCAATTCAAAATTTAAATTTTCTTACTTGGTACCCAAAAAAACACCACCATTTTCTGGCTTTCTAAAAAATTATTTACAAATACAAATTGACTTTTTTCAATACATTGTATTAATTAATTAAAATAAAGTGCATACTTTTCAATTCCTTTAGATAACTGTCTCAACTACACACATTAAATGTATTAACACGCTTCAATGTATGCATGTTTGCTAATGTGTTTTACACACACATCCATATTAAAAAAGTACCTATACAAAAATAAAAAGTACTTAAAAAAACATACAAAAAATCAACTCTCACTCAGCCCTCTTATCACTAATTTCTAAACATTATTCTAACACACTGTTGCTTTATTTTACACATTTTTTTTTTTTTTTTTTTTTGTTCAGAAGCTAACTTTTTTTCTAAAAGGAAGCAATATTTTAGTCCCTGTCCACCCCCTTCGATAAAAACAAATACAAAATGATTTTTTTTATAACTTTTTTCCTAAAAAAATGAAAAATAAATAAATGAAAAAGTAAAGAAGCAGGATGTAACAGATGACGTTACCTCACGCAGCCTTTTAAAAATAAAAAATTCATTGACTTTGGCATGACAGATCGACACACTTCATACATTTTTGAGTAGAGTCAAGTCTGCTACATCTTTCCACTTCGTTACCGCCAGTGTTTAGCACATGATGTCTGCAAAATTTGTTTGGGGCAGGGGATGAGCTTGATGATACTGCTCTGTTTTACTTATAGTTAATGCTTTTTCGCAAATTATTTAAGGAAATTTTTGTGGACGAAATTTATTTCATTTTGGTATTTTTTTGTATTTTTTATTTTAACTTCAGGTTTGCGTGCTCAGCATCGATTTTGAAAGATTTTCTTTAGATTGTTATTGTTATATTTTTCTTTTGGGGAAAATATTGTGGGTGGTTAGGTGGTTGGCCCTTAGGTTCTTTGATGTTTTTAGTCTAGTATGTATTTTTGTGCGTAAACTTAACATGTTTGGTAATAATGCTAAAAGATGCCCGCACGTACACTTTATGCGTATTTATTATTAATGAACATTTACCTCAACACACACATTAACTTATTTTATATTTTATTGTTTTTCATTTTTGCTGTCTGTGGAGAAAAAAAAAAGCAAAATTTCTAAACTCATCTGCATTAACGTTACAGAATTTTCAATTCACATAATTTAAAATTGTTGTTTTGCTGTTACATTATTAATAATTTGTTATGGCGCTGCTGCTGCCTTTTTACATAGAAAACTAAACACTTAATTTTCATTTTTAAGGAAAGCAGAAATTTTCATTTAAACTTTGTGATATAAAATGTTTAATATTTTGCTAAATTGTTTTATAGAGAGAAAAAATGTGGTAAATGATAATCTATTGTCTAGATGATTAGGTCTAGTCTATAGTCTAGTCTATAGTCTAGTCTATAGTCTAGTCTATAGTCTAGTCTATAGTCTAGTCTATAGTCTAGTCTATAGTCTAGTCTATAGTCTAGTCTATAGTCTAGTCTATAGTCAAGTCTATAGTCTAGTCTATAGTCTAGTCTATAGTCTAGTCTATAGTCTAGTCTATAGTCTAGTCTATAGTCTAGTCTATAGTCTAGTCTATAGTCTAGTCTATAGTCTAGTCTATAGTCTAGTCTATAGTCTAGTCTATAGTCTAGTCTATAGTCTAGTCTATAGTCTAGTCTATAGTCTAGTCTATAGTCTAGTCTATAGTCTAGTCTATAGTCTAGTCTATAGTCTAGTCTATAGTCTAGTCTATAGTCTAGTCTATAGTCTAGTCTATAGTCTAGTCTATAGTCTAGTCTATAGTCTAGTCTATAGTCTAGTCTATAGTCTAGTCTATAGTCTAGTCTATAGTCTAGTCTATAGTCTAGTCTATAGTCTAGTCTATAGTCTAGTCTATAGTCTAGTCTATAGTCTAGTCTATAGTCTAGTCTATAGTCTAGTCTATAGTCTAGTCTATAGTCTAGTCTATAGTCTAGTCTATAGTCTAGTCTATAGTCTAGTCTATAGTCTAGTCTATAGTCTAGTCTATAGTCTAGTCTATAGTCTAGTCTATAGTCTAGTCTATAGTCTAGTCTATAGTCTAGTCTATAGTCTAGTCTATAGTCTAGTCTATAGTCTAGTCTATAGTCTAGTCTATAGTCTAGTCTATAGTCTAGTCTATAGTCTAGTCTATAGTCTAGTCTATAGTCTATAGTCTAGTCTATAGTCTAGTCTATAGTCTAGTCTATAGTCTAGTCTATAGTCTAGTCTATAGTCTAGTCTATAGTCTAGTCTATAGTCTAGTCTATAGTCTAGTCTATAGTCTAGTCTATAGTCTAGTCTATAGTCTAGTCTATAGTCTAGTCTATAGTCTAGTCTATAGTCTAGTCTATAGTCTAGTCTATAGTCTAGTCTATAGTCTAGTCTATAGTCTAGTCTATAGTCTAGTCTATAGTCTAGTCTATAGTCTAGTCTATAGTCTAGTCTATAGTCTAGTCTATAGTCTAGTCTATAGTCTAGTCTATAGTCTAGTCTATAGTCTAGTCTATAGTCTAGTCTATAGTCTAGTCTATAGTCTAGTCTATAGTCTAGTCTATAGTCTAGTCTAGTCTATAGTCTAGTCTATAGTCTAGTCTATAGTCTAGTCTATAGTCTAGTCTATAGTCTAGTCTATAGTCTAGTCTATAGTCTAGTCTATAGTCTAGTCTATAGTCTAGTCCTATAGTCTAGTCTATAGTCTAGTCTATAGTCTAGTCTATAGTCTAGTCTATAGTCTAGTCTATAGTCTAGTCTATAGTCTAGTCTATAGTCTAGTCTATAGTCTAGTCTATAGTCTAGTCTATAGTCTAGTCTATAGTCTAGTCTATAGTCTAGTCTATAGTCTAGTCTATAGTCTAGTCTATAGTCTAGTCCATAGTCTAGTCTATAGTCTAGTCTATAGTCTAGTCTATAGTCTAGTCTATAGTCTAGTCTATAGTCTAGTCTATAGTCTAGTCTATAGTCTAGTCTATAGTCTAGTCTATAGTCTAGTCTATAGTCTAGTCTATAGTCTAGTCTATAGTCTAGTCTATTGTCTATAGTCTAGTCTATTGTCTATAGTCTAGTCTATTGTCTATAGTCTATGTCTAGTCTAGTCTATAGTCTAGTCTTCTATAGTCTAGTCTATTGTCTAGTCTATTGTCTAGTCTATAGTCTAGTCTATTGTCTAGTCTATAGTCTAGTCTTGTCTACAGTCTGACGTTTAATCTTGTCTATAGTCTAGTCTATTTTATAGTCTTAAGTATAGTATAGTATGGTTTTTTATATAAATAGTCTAGTCTATAGTCTAGTGTATAGTCTAGTCTATAGTCTAGTCTATAGTCTAGTCTATAGTCTAGTCTATAGTCTAGTCTATTGTCTATAGTCTAGTCTATTGTCTATAGTCTAGTCTATTGTCTATAGTCTAGTCTATAGTCTAGTCTATTGTCTAGTCTATTGTCTAGTCTATAGTCTAGTCTATTGTCTAGTCTATAGTCTAGTCTTGTCTACAGTCTGACGTTTAATCTTGTCTATAGTCTAGTCTATTTTATAGTCTTAAGTATAGTATAGTATGGTTTTTTATATAAAACTCTAGAATTTCGTTTTAATTATTTTCAACACTATTTAATTGAATTGTGCAAAAATATTATAGAATTAGCTTTAATTGCTTAAAAACTGTATAACAATTTAAAGGATTTAATATTGTAATTTTATGAATTCTAAAGCTTGTTTAATATTTAAAAATTCAATTTCATTGCATACTTCAAGGCATTTTATATACACTCTCTTTATTTCAGTCAGGTATTTACTAACACAATTTCAAATATTTTTTTTTTTTTTGTAACTGTTACAGTAAAACACGGAAAAGATTTTTTATTAATAACAAACACACTCACACAAAAAAAAATCTGTTGATGATACAGGTGTTTGGCTAATGGCTGTATTTTTTTTTAACCATTCATTTAATATCTTTTCACCCTACTTCACTCTCATAGGGTGATAATGAATTTTAGAAAATTTTATAAAGATTATTTTGTTCAATAAAACGGCGTATGTTAGATATTTTTATAGAATTATTCCTTATACGTCAAGGTGGTCTTGAAAAAACCTTAAACTAACTGTACGTATGATTAATATATGAAACAATTATTTCACATACGTTCAAAGTAATAAAAGTATTTGTATTTCTATATTTTCAAATTAATAAAATTTATAACCAATTTTCAAAGTGAAATTTTTTTCATACAGTTTAGATAAACAATTTAAATTAAATTTCTCTATTTTTTTCGTTCTACAACAGTATGGCCATTTCCCAGTCGTTTTAGCTGCAACATTTCATCTCGTTTATTTACCAAATATTCTCCATTTACCATACCCTCTAACAATCCAGAAAAATGATGAACAAAAGAATTTTTTACAATTTTTTTTTTACATTCAAACAAATTGTTTTCCAACAAATTTCACCAACTTGTTTGTTGTTCTTTTTTTTTAACGAAATGTGCCATTGGTCATATTCCTATTTAAATTGACAACATCATTGAAGACCATAGAATATTTTTTGCTGACCAATTTTGTTGCAATATTACCTTTAGCATTTGTCGTTGCTAGTGGCAAAAATTACGCTACAGGTACAACACTGTTAAAAACAAGGCCTTTTCTATAAAAATTTCAATGTAATCATATTTTCCTTAATATGGTTGTTGGTTTTTACTATTAATGGTTTTATTGTCCAATTAAAGGTATTTTAGTGAAATTCTAGCGCTTGTTGTAAAGTTGTGCATTAAGATTTTTAAATGGCAATTTTATAAAATTTTAAACTTCTAGAAATTTTATAAATTAAAGGCCGAACCATGTTGCTTTTTATATTAAAAAAAAAGTTTTCACTATTAAAAAAGTAGAAATTCATAATTTATATATTTTTGCTTTCATCACAATTAATTAGTAATAAGTTATGGCAGAAAAGGGGAAGGAAATGAAATGAAACAAATGAAAACAATTTGTATTTAAATAATAAAGAAACATTTAAATATTTTTAATATTCATAACAACTAGCAGCCTTGATAGTTGGTTTCGAATTCAAGGTTGAAAATTTTCAAACGAACCTCGTATATATTACTTTTTTTTTTCAAAATATTTGTTTGTGTGTTAGTATGCAATTTAATTTCTTTTTATATATGTATGTTTATGTAGTTATTTTTTATTTAGAGTGCTGTTGCTTTAAAACCTCATACTTACATATATGCTACCATCACTCCCTATCAAAAAAGACCTCTTCTCCAAAACACACACGTACTTACTTATTTATGGTCTACTGTTACTCAGCCCACTTTTGTTGCTGCTTGCTGCCCTTAATGGCTAAGAAAAAATATAATTTTTCTTTTTTTTTTTTTCTTTCATTAGACAGTTGTGCTGGCTGGTCTGGTCTGGCCTGGTTGGTGTAGTATGATTTGGTCTGGTCTTCTAGCATGCCTTTTGGTGGGTTGATTGACTTTATTACGTCTGCCTGCTATGTCCTCTTTTCCTCTATTCTTTCTCTTTGTTTCATGTTGGCATGAATGTTGGTTTTGTTTTAGTTTGAAATATTCTTTTTCCTTTAACGTTGCCATGATTTTCATCAGAGACAAAATGAATTGATATGACGTGCCTAAGTAGAAAATACTGCCAACTGAAAAGAAACAGAAGAAAAAAAAAAGAAAAATATAAAATAAAGAAAAATTAGAAAAATATTACAAATACAAAAGTACGGACATTGCATAGAAATTGATTATTACTTAAGTATTTTTATAACAAACAAACAAAGAAAAAAAAAATGGAAAAAAAATATATGTAGAACATTTTAAGCATTCAATATTTTTTCATATTGTATAAATACTTATTAAAATTATGGCCAATTATAATAAACAATGTAATTTGCCAAACAAAACGAATTATTTTATTTAACATTTTTATTAAGAGAAATCAGACAAGAAGATTTAAATTAAATTGAAAAGGATTTAAATGAGAGACTTAGTTAGAAATGTAATGATTTGACGACATTTCTTTAGAACAAATTTAAACAGTTTTTTATAAAAGAAAATTTAATCAAAAATTTTCATTTAGATGAACTTTTATTCTAAAATTTCTCAACTTTTCTCTTAAAAGAAAATTAGTGGATAATTTAAAAAGAAATAATCGAAATTATTCTCTAAACAGAAATTTTACCGAAAATTTTCTCTCTAAAAAGAAAATTCATTGAAGATTTTTCCCTCAAAAGTAAATGTATCCATATTAATCACTAATGAGAAAAATTATCTAAAATTTACCAAAAACAAAGCTCTAAAAAGAATATTTCATTCTATATACAGGGGAGGTGCCACGCCCACATACAAAATAGGTATTAAAAGACGCATATCTCAGAAACAGCCACAGCTAGAGTCCTCAAATTTTGTTTGGACAACTGTGACATATGAAGCTAAAATGGGCAGCATAGCTATAGTGGGCGTGGCACCTCCCATATTAAGAAAATGTTAAATTAGTATATCTTAAAAAATATAACAGTTAGAGTCCTCATATTTTGGGGGAAGCAATAGTCTCAATATAAGTATTTAAGAAAAAAATTGGGCGAACTTTCAATAAGGGGCGTTAGCACCTTCCATA